>NC_081411.1:370358019-370480549 GCF_030272615.1 Cryptomeria japonica
TATATGTGTATATATAGATATAAAAACAAAATACATGAAGTAAATCAATTCAATCTCATGATAATTACACACACATATATATAAAATACAAAAGTGAACACATAAGTACAATATTTCATCCAATTACACATATATCACAATCACTTATGTGAATTCAGATTTGATTCAATCACAAAAATAAATCATGCAACACATACACATATATATTCTAAAGTGGTGTGTGAGATATCATCTATTCTAGCAAAGTCCATGAGCTAAAACAACTCTAATTGAACCTTATTCTCGCCTTCATCCACATTTGCATTCACTTGTACACAATTGCTTATCACCAATGACAATCCCCAGTAAAAATAATACTAATCATTCAATTGCATTTACATACTAAAGAAAATAATGTAAATCATTTCATTGCATTTGAATTTCTATTTCACTATCATCTAATTTCACTTTAAATTTAATTTCTATTTCTATTTCATTTCATAAGCAAATAATAAACATTATTTTTCAAATTAATTAATTATAGATAGATTTGGATCGTGACATCCATCCCCACTTGGAAGATACATCATCCTGATGTCTTATTATTCTATCAATAAGCACATAGTATTTTAACTTCATAAAATATTAACCATACATCAAAGTCTCAACTCAAAGTGCTATCCAAGCTCACAACATGTGAATCATCTCAGCTATGTCCCTTATACTGAGTGAAATCTCTGCTATGTCCCTTAATGCTACACTGGTCTAGGATTCAGATGGGCTCCACTAGCACCACTTCTGGTTCCTATACCTATAATCAACTAGATTAATAAGTTTTAGTACATCTAAAGGTCCCGTGTATATTGGTACAAACTTTTATGATTAACCAAATGAGATAGAGCTCTTATGAGGCTTAACCCTCAAAAAGAATTTATCTCCTGCACCAAACTGTCTCAAATCATCAATTTCATCTGCTCATCCATCTGCTTAAGTATATCTAGACCTATGATGATCCTATCTTCCATCCTAAGCCAAATTTCTATGATAGAGTGCCTTAATGGGTGTCATTCCTAAAGATGCATGAAATACATGGAAAAAAAGAAAAAGATTCCTCCACTACCTAATTAATTCTTTTATGTTTACTCATTTGTTTGAGGATGATATGAAGACTAAGGTTCAATATAGCTCCCAAATATGTATTCAATGTCATCCAGAACCTAACTGTCATCCTGGTATTCCTATCTGATATTATGATTTCTGAAACACTATGCAATTGAAAAATTTCTTAATAAATTTCTTTACAAGAGTCAATGATCCAAACCTTAATATTTCTAGGTATGAAATGTGCAACCTTTGTCAATATATCGACAATAACTAAAATCATGTTATACATGTTTTTATTCATTAATTCAGTTGTACAGATATAATCTTTTAGAAATACTAAATACCTCCAAATATTCCGAAGAAGGTGAAAATACTTATTTCCTCAAGTTTTTCGGTTCCAGGTAAGTACATCCTTTGTTAAAATTCCTAATCTCCATCAATTCCTCTTATATATCTATAAAATCTATGATTTATATAATCTACTTCCATACTTTGCCTGACCTTAGGTAACATTTCCGGACCATATAACAATTTATGATCAAAAGTCCAAATACTCCAATTTCCTTTTTCTTACCAAAATATCCTAACAAGCTCAATCCTTCAATTTTTATCATAATAGCATGAGTTGAACTTCTACTGGAACAACCTTATACTAACTCAAAGCTTAACTGTTTGCCAAAGACCATACACACTTGGTATTGAGAAGCACTTTTAATCTGATTATATGATCTTGCTGATAAAGCCAAGGAAGAAAGAGCACTCAAAATTAACGATCCAATTCGAATTTATTAAATAAATACATATACACTAATTTATCAAAAGCAATACTTGCACACTCTTCTACACATAGAAGTCTTGAAAGATAGGATTTATGCATATACAAGGCATTATTGTCCTAAACTATCACTAACACCTACGCTTAGTACACTCTCCGCCTTCTACTCCCTTGTACATTCTATTATAGGCTCGCTATGAACATGATAGGAAATGAATGCATTATACAAATCGAATAATAATAATAATGAAACATTAAGTCAAGTGTGACCGAGAGCCACAAGATAAATTAAAATATAATTGAGTTAAGAAGTTAAATCAATCCGAAATCAACTTAAAGAATTCATCAATAATTCATATAAAGCATCAAACTGTATACATATCACATGAACTGGATAACTAAGGTTAGTCACATTACACAAAACCTTGAGACTATCTTTACACTAATCTAGAATTCTAGGATAAATTAGAATAATATTGGTTTACAAAGCATATAAATTTTATAACAATTATATCGTTTATATATATAGAGAGACAAAAGATCTTAATTATGCTATGGTTATCTGATAACCAAGATATTAGAGGATTAAGGAAACTGGTCAATAAAATAAATGGTACAAAAATAGAGATTTTTTTCTGATTGTGAAGGGTTTCGATCCCTTCAAAACCTGTTTTACCCTAATAAAAAACAAGGTTTAAACTGGGTTAAGAAATAAGGAAATTATCACATATAAATTTAGATAATTCTAGAACATATAGATTTATTATTATTATAAAAAAATCAAGACCAACCCAAAAAGTGAAATAAATCAATGTCTTCTAATTATTTGTGGTCTTTGTTTAAGGTTTTCTTCTAGCTACCTATATTAGTAATATCAAAATAAAAAACCAAGTAAAAAGAATGAATTCTAAGGGAAAAAAATGTATATATTATTTGTTCTTAATTCCATTATTTTTTTGTTGAATAGTTGAAATCTATCCATGGAGAATAAAAGTGCAGCAAGTACTGTAACATTGAGGCTGCTGGAGAAGGCGAAGTGTTTGAGGATTTCCACGTGGAGAAAACGGTCGCAATGGAATCAGAGGTCATAAAGAAATTTATGCAAGACGATAGATAGCAGGTTCTAATATTTACTATTTACTGCCCATACATCAAAAGTGGTAAAATGTTGCAGAAGGTACTGAATATTGTGAATACCATGCAAATGTAAAATCGAATAGTATATCAGAAGAGAATGTGAAGATATGGACTTCACCAAAAATGTTGTGGCTGCAATTTCTTATCATATTATAAGGGCTGCAGATTTTCTTATCAGTATGATGATCAACAAAGTGGAATAGAACCATCAGGAAATGAACACAATTGATACTAAGGGTTTTGATTCTTGAAGGGGGATTACTGGTCATGGTAAAAGAACTCAAGATAGTACTATAAGATGACCCAGAATGTCAAAGAGCAAAGAACTCGAGATAGTACTATAAGATGACCAAGAATGCCAAAGAGCTGGAGGAACTGAAGAGTGTTCCCGCCTCTATGGTCCTGCTTGAGCAAGAAGCAATGAAGCTTATCATAAACCTTAGTTTTTTTTGTGCCTTTTTATCTTTGCCAGCTGTGTCTTTTTTTTGTCTTTCTCTATCTAGCTGGTCTCTAATGTCTTATCTTTTGATTATCTTTCTGTAATAGGATTTTGGGGCCCTTCACAACCTACTTTTCACTTAATAAAAAATAATATCCTTTTAAATTTTAGTGGTAATGTAGTTCTTTTTATTTTTATTTTTTGTTGCTTCTTTACATTGCTATCAAAGCATTAGAAATATTTTGTGCCTATGAAAGAATGGAACATAAATGGGACAGCAAAATGAGGGCTTTATTTGTGGTATGTGGAAAAAATTTCAGTGTTGAAATTTAAAATTATAATTATTTTTTTATTTCATTAAATCAAGGTATGTGCTTGTGGCCTCTTAATGTTGTTAGTAAGTTTTTTTTTGAATAAAAGTGGAGTGAGAAGTGATTAGATTGATTTTATTTAATATTGAAAAATTATATGTTATTTAGAAGTTTGAAGGTCATAAATTTCATACATGGCAAGTTAAAGTGCAATTGATTTTGATAGAAAAATATCTTTGCGATATTGTTAATGGAATTATTGAAAAACCACAAGATACAAATCAAGCAATAAAATGGGCAGCAAATGATCGTAGAGCTACAATAGTAATTGGTCTTAATTGGTCTTGGGTTATCTGATGTATATTTACATCATATTGGTTTGACAAAAGCTGAAACAAAATATGGCAAAGCCTTAATTTATTATTTGGTTCACAACTTCAAGTGCTAAAATTGGAATGAAGCAAAAACTATTTGGTCTGAAGATGAAAGAGGGTGAAAGTATTGTTCAAAATATTAATACATTTCATTCTCTTCTTAATCAACTTCTGGAATAAAATGTATAGTTGATGATTATGACACCAAATCCATTTTATTAAATAGTATGCCTCCAAGTTTGGACAATATTGTTTTTTATTTTAAACAAATTAAATTAGAGCCCAAGCTTAGAAAATGTGATCTCTTACTTAATTGATGAAGAGAAAAGGGTCACTAAAACTCATTCAATTGCTAAGGAAATTTTTTTGTTTGCCAAAGGGAAGACTAATGTTTCAAGAATGAAGATTAATTTCAAATATTTCTATTGTAATAAAAAAGGACATGTTCTAATGAACTGCATTTAGCATGCTAGAGATCTTATTGATAGAAAGATAAAAATAGATAATGATTTAATTGCTAGGGAAAATAGATAATGAACTGCATTTAGCATGCTAGAGATGTAATTTTGCAATGTGTAATCAAGGTGACTATGAAGATGTATATATTCTCTAAGAATTTAAGGGATGAAAATGGAGGTTGGAGGATATCTGTCATCTCAAACTAGCTTCTCAAACTAGCTTCTCAGTGAGGATGATACAATTCATGAGAAGCATTTTCTATTGCAAATCTTTTTAGGAGAAAGAGGGGGCATGTAGTGGTATGTTGGTTTGTAGATTGTTGAATCCACAAAATTGGTGAATTGTTGGTCTATGGATATTTGAATTCACAAACCAATAATGGGCAGTTGTGTGTTGGATGCCTCCAATTTGCATTGGATAACTTTGTGTTTTCTACACTTATTATACTCTTTCTAGTGAATTTTCTATTTTTTATTTTAAGAAAAATATCATTTAACAGCAATAAAACCCTTGACTAATGTATATACACATCGTTTGATATTTGTGTATAACAATTTTCATGTTTCAAACCCTCCTTAATGCCAACAATTGAATTTCCACTCTATCTCTACTTAGCACTTCTCTTGAACACAATTTCACCTGACTTCTCCCTTTAATGCTCTTATCAAACTATTTCAATCTTGCCTAATATATTTTTAAAATTTCTTTACATCCACATCTTGTAAAAACATTTACTTCATTGCTATATCATTTTCACTGTTTTTTTTCTTCATCCTATGTACCTCTTTTTGTTAAATATTTCACTCTTAAACAAAAACATTTATTAAGTTGTTGCACTTTATTTCACAATTAAATACTTTTGTCCTCTTTGATAAACATTTATTTTACCCTTTTAGCACTTACATGTGGATGAAAGTAATTATCCTGCATTTTCATTTTACCCTCATTGATAAAAATGATTACTCCTAATGAAATAATATTATATCATGTACGCATTTTAAATGAGTACAATCACCCATTTTATTTAACTCTCTAAATTCTTTGAAGTCTTTTCAAATCTTAATGCAGTTAAAAACAATCATGCCCAAGTTTAATGACTTGAAAGATAGATCATAGTTCCATTCAAAATTAAAATTTCCTTCCTAGACAAGTGCAACCAGAAATGAAACAAATAAAAACAAACAATGAATACATCACTCTCCACAACTCCTTCAATTATTACTGCAAGACTAAATCTGAAAGTCTTCCTTAATGCATGGTAAAAAACCCAAGTCCCATGCCACAAAACTATATATAAAGTAACTTCCAGATTTAGTCAAAGGCCCATTGATTTTCACGCCTGACTTCTTCCTCCTCTTCACGAGTGTAGTCATTTTTTATGTTAAATATCTTTCGGATCTCTTCTGCTGTTTTGCCCTTAATCATGTCAGCTACAGTTTGGCACGTTAAGTCCAGAAGATTCTCTATATTCAGATAGTTTGCAGCCTGCGTACAACAAACAAATATACGTAAAAAGTCATCACTTCCAATTTATACATATTGAGAAAATAAGGTTTACTAGAAGCACATCAACAAATATATACGGCAAATGATATATCAATTAAACCTAGCATCTGCAGGCAAACACACACATCCTCAATGACAGAAAGTGGGGAACGATACAACTCCCGCACATTAATGCAAAAGACAGGCATTTTCAAGATCAATGTTTGCACCACTATGAAGAGAGAAAATCAGAACTCAGACTTTATAGATGGCACTACAGATAACATGCACTGTACGAAAATACACTGCACGTTTATTAGCATTTTGAATATATAAAATATGTCCCACTCTTTTTGAAAAATGAATATTGTTTAGGGAATATAGAAGCGCTTTAATTTATATAAAGAAACTGAAAAAGAATTTAGATGAGGATGATGGTAAGAGATATAGATGTCATTCACCAAGCTTCAAATCTGTAAGTGTTTGTTTAGAGGAAGGAGGCTTGTAATTTAGATGTATGATTACTTCAAATATTATAATCTATTAAGTAAAAACTGAGATGCCACATCTATATCTATAAGCTACACACTCATTCAACAATTTGAAGGGATCAAAACTTCAAAAACCATTTACCAATAGTAATTCAAATGCTGTTTTTATTCAGAAAAATATACAAATTGCTTGATATTTTCTAGACAACTTTAAACAAATTGCTTGATTTTTTTTCAGAATAAACTTAAACATCTAATTTCGAAAATCATCAAGATAGGTCGTTCAAAGGTACTAAAGTATGAAACCTACAAAACTAAAACAGGATAAACAAAATATGAAGCTTACAAAACAAAACCAGGCGACACAAAAATATATGTGCATATAAATTGAATTTTGATGGTGTTTCTTGTGGGAAGCCTTGCTTCGCAAGGACTGGTATGGTAATTTATGATCATAAGGTAAGATTTAAGGAATTCTTTGTTTTGTTTGGGTTTGGATATGGCTATATCTTTGGGAATTAAGGACTTGATAATTGAGGGTGAATCTATGGTTATTATCTAAAGTGTCATGAAAAAAGAAGTTGAATTGTTGGAAATTAAAAATATTTACTTGATCATATTTTGCAAAAATTAGCATTTTTTGATTCCTTCTTGATTTTCCACATTTATAGGGAAGTGAATAAGATTGCAGATCTCTTGGCTAACTTAGCCATTCACACATATAAAAACTCCCTTGTTAATGGCATATTTGACAAAGAATTTCTACATGAAACATGGAGGGTGTGGGGTCTGCAATTGTATGCATGCTTTTCTTTGGCATATTCTTCTGAATAAGGCTGGTGTGGCTTTCATTTCATATCTCAATGGGGCTTTTTCGTATCTCTAAAAGCACTCATAACATGTTATATCCGTACTTGGAGTATCTTTTTGAATTACTCATTGCACTTTATGGTTTGTTGTTCTGCGCGGGAACTTCCTTGCAATCATTTCTTTGGTTTTTATGTGTGAATCATGATCAGTTAAAATTGGGAGGGATGTCTTGGGTATCTTCGCTTGTGCATTCCCCTTGTTCGGTCATTCATTGATGATTATAGTGATGTGTTAGTTTGCTTCATTTCTGGGTTTGTAGCGAGAATTGTGCTTTCCTAGCATCATTCTTCTGCCATCATATTTTGATATGGCTCTTTCCAGTGAATGGTATATTTGGTAGTTCTGTGGTGAGTTTTTATGTCTCTCTCATTTTTGTTTACTACGTATTACCTGCCAAAATGCTCTGTTTTGTTCGGAAGCTCTTGCTTCAGGTTAGTAGCTGGTTGTTGTCCTTTAGTTCTTGGAATCTACAGATTAATTGGTATTTGAATTGGCTCCTCCTTTTGTTGCTTTTTTCTTGGTTAGCTCTGTGGTCGTTTCTGTGGGTTGGATTTATTTGGGCTCCACAAGGACTTCAACATCCTTTCTTTCTCCTCATTTGAGTTATACTATGCTTGTTCACAATGTTTATTTTAACAGGGTCTCTGATTATGGTATTTGGTATCATTCTAACAAATGGCTTGGAGAATTGTGTTTCATAGACAGGAGTGGTTCAGGCTAGTGTTTTTTGGCAGCAATGGCTATGCATCCTTTGGCTTTTACTGGTGGCTTCCTTTATATCTAATGCGGCTTATGTAATTGGGATGGGTGTTTTGATGTACTATGCCAATGGGCATTCTGTATTGGGTAGAATAGGCTTCTGTTTTCTTATTCAGTGGTTCTATCCACTTATATATATATATATATATATATATATATATATATATATATATATATATATATATACACGTAAAAAAACAAAACCATGCAAAAATTCATCCCATAAATCCATTCCAAATTCACATAAAATCCAGAAATAATATTGCTTCAATTTGTCCGAAAAGACAAAAATTGTTTAACCAGGACCATAGCAAAAATAAAATGACTACAACTACACCAAAACCTGAAACCCTGCAAACCAAAAGCTAATAAAATTCATCCTACGATTTAATACATATCAGCTGTTCGAAATCCGTGTGCTTTAAATCCAAAGTATCTATAATATTTCCGGAAAACCTTAATCTCCAACCTCAAAATTTACAATAAAAATGTTCAATTTTCTTTCTGAAACCCTAAGACATACATCATAAACAAAATCCAAACACGCTAATAAAGGGGCGCTGAAAATCACGCATACCAGTATAATATCAAAAAGGGTAGCTTGATCCACCTTCACGAACTCCTTATCCCACGTCTTCACATCCAACTCCGAAATGGCGGTTGTTTCTTCGCTGGTTTTGGCGGCATCCACATGATACTTACAATATTCGATAATCCAAGAAAGAGAAAGCACAAATCTATGTTTAGCCTTATAATAATTTGCAATAAATGGCTAACCCCTGTATTTATATGTGGGGAATGGGTATGTTTTTATACGAATAAAAATAACCCCGTGAGTTATTTACGGCGAATTTAATATTTTTGGCTCTTTAGCTCTCTAAATCCTTCGGCCCTTCTTATCGATTTAATAGTAACTAATATAACTATGGTATATTTTTTAGTTTCAATATTTTTAATTATTATTAATTATAATTCGCCATTTAGTCCTCCTATTATAAGAGATATGACTCATCATCATAATAAAAGAGAATTGACTTTAAAAATATTATATTTCACTTATATTTTTAGTCAATTTAAATAAATTAAATTAATTTGATACATTAAAATATCTTAAGTTAAATTTGATAGTTTTTACAAGGTGAAAGAGTTAATATTCAATAATAAACATAAATTTAAAACAATCTAACTCAAAAACAACATTGATTAGAATTAGAAATTGTAGATTTCTAATATCATTAATATAATATTTTATTGAAGAAGTATCATATATGCCATATTTTTAAAATAATTATATTGCACGTCTCATTACAAAAATCAAATGTCAAATTTCCATATAATTATTTTATTTTATTAATTAAAATTTAAATTTGATAAATATGAAAAGGCATTTTATAATGATGGAGCCTAATTACTGAGTGTGTTAATGTGACCTTATTAACTTAAAAACTCTCCTATTTTTTTTAGCTTAAAGCTTACATCCATTTGTATGTCAAAATACTTATATTAATTATAAACACAATATTATCAAAATAAACACCACCTTGAAAAGAAGAAAAAAGCCATCAAAATTGTTAATTTTAGATAGATTTATCACAATAAAATAAAAATAAAGATATTTTACAAATTACAATAAAAAGACTCTATTTGATGAAAAATGATATACATATATTTAAATTTTAATGTGTTTATATTAATAAATTTAATTTAAAATAAAAGAAAATAATTTTTAGATATCTATAATTTATATATCCATTCTTTTTGTAGACATTGAAATTGGTCCTAAGTCTTCCACAACACTTTTCACTAACCCTTTTTGTCTAAACTGATTAAATAATTTTAATTATTTAATGAGTACTAATATTATTCTTCTAATTTCTTATAATTAAATAATTTTTAATTATTTAATTATGTTCTTGTAAATCATTAATTAAATAATCTTCATTATTTAATTAATATTCATCATTATCTCTTTCTAATAAATTAATATTGATCTTAATCCAATAATCCTAACTATTCCTCTTTGATTAAATAATTCACTTAATTATTTAATCTATTTATTCTAAGATAATTATTCTTCTATGATTAAATAATTATTTTTAGTTATTTTATCCCTTTCTCTAAATTATTCTAATTAAATAATTGAATTTCTTCCATAATTAAATTATCCTAAGTAGCATGCCTCAAGGAAGACATTCAATTATTTCAAATCACATTAAATGATAGATAGATCATAGTGTCCTGCAACACTAAGATATATCTTCAAATGTAAATCCTAGGTAAACATAGACCCCTCTATCACACTTGCTTGCACATTTGAAGCTTTAGTAAAATGCAAATCTACATGTTTGTACAAGAATGAACTCCTACATCATAGTATGCAATCAAGGAAAATTACAAGCCACTCCAAAATTTGTTTATAATACTATTTCTACAGAGGAGACATCTCAACTCAAAAAATTCTTTCTATGTAAAGGGATAAATAATTCTCAACACCTTTGATGATTACATATAATATGAGGCCGCAGTTCTCATGTAAATTAGTGAGCTCAAGTCCTCGTAAATTCATCCTTATTCCAAATTTGTCTTGACGTGGGAAATGGAGTAGAGCTCATTGCGTAGTTTCTTATAATGAAGAGAAAAAATGGTATCACAAAGTCAATGTAACAACATTCTAAGGAGACTAACTAATATTAGGCACAATCCCACCAACATCATCAACTAATATCATGAGCACAACCATAAGACCACGGAAGACATCAAGCGAGGAAAGGCACATGTTATGTCTCGCTCCCTCTACATGAATGGCATTTAGTTAGGGTTATGGTTTACACATGATTGGGGTTGGGGTTAGGGTTTAGATTATGGTTAGGCTTAGGGTTATGGTTATTTCTAGGATTATGACTAGATTGACCTTAGGTATTCTGGTTTCCTCTTTGGCCTCTTTCTGTGCATGTTTTTCTCTTGCCCGCTTCACCTCCTCCCTGGTGAATCCCATCTGCACTGCCACTTCCTCAACCATCTTAGTAACTTTCCTTTTTCTAGTAGGTGCAATGAATTTCTTACTTAATTCAAGTTATTTCTCCTTAAATGTTCCAAGTATTCCTTCTTTTGGGTCAACCGGCTGCTTCAATAGGTGTTCTGCATATTCCTCAAGTGTGATAGAGTCAACTTCATACTGCATGGGCATGATCCACAGTATCCTAGGCTCCACGACCTCCATTTGACATTGATCTTTATCAACCATGAAGCAAATAATTTTCTCATACCTCGCGACGATCTCCTTAGGGATTATTTCTCTGTTTTTCATTGCAACTTGGAAAGATTTGAAATAACCTTAGAGAGTAGATATTCTCATTGTGTCATCTCATATTCCCCACAATCCCTCTCTGATTTGCATTGTCACTTTTCTATCATAGGCCCATTGGATATTTCCTTTTACACCGGGCATCTCATTCAAAAAATATAAGGCCAAACATATAAGAAGAGTCCCATATTTAAATGTGTACTTCTTATCTTGCTTAATTTCTTTAAATTACTCATCAAATCATTTAGAAGGACTATACAAAGATCATACCTCATGTCATTATTCAACATCTGAGATGCATAGTATATGACAATTATGGAGACATAGTTGTGTCTACTAGACTGGTAAACTTTGTATCCGACCACCATTGATGCAAAATTCAAATCATGCTCTAGAATGTCAATTATGGTCATCTCTCTGTTGTTAAAAATGGAACCAGTAATGGCTATCACTGTGTTATTTGATACTATTCTCAGACCAGTTATTTCACCAGTTTCATTGATGCATATCATAGCTCAAATTACCTATTTGGTGATTTTGTGATGTGTATCAAGCCATATGAACTAATCATGAACTTGAATGAGAATATATTGGATCCATTCTGCTTCATTGAATAATAAAACATGGATGAATTGTGAAAAACCCTTGTCTTGAAGAACTTTATACTCTGATTTGAGGATCCCCAAAGTGTCCACAAAATATTTGTTATACAGGTTCAATATATTAGCATTACCAAGCTTCTCAAGATAACAATGGATGTATGCCCTAATACCCATGTCGTGGGCTACCAAAGAGAATGCACCTTCCAAATCGTCTTCAATAGACTTGAAAGGGTGTTCCTTGAAAACAGGTCTGGCTCTATCCTTAATTTCAACAACCAATAGGTTAGCAATACCAGAAGCTGAAGCCATTTGGAACTTAGGGTTTGTGGAAAAAGATAGTCTAAAATAGATAAATACATTGATTCGCAACTAGGCACTGAAATTCTCTTTAGGATCCCTTAAATCACTGTTGAGATCGCAGAATTGCTTTTTTCTTCTTCTCTGCATTATTTTCTTGATCGCATTGTGACAAATCAAAGGTGTTAATATCATTCTTGAATATTCTATTATTCCTCTCTTTCCATATCCCCCAAAGGATATGGGAAAAAGAAAACATCCAAAGATTTCTTATGGTGATGTTATTGGTAGAAAAATGCGAGCTTCTGAAACAATCCCGAATCTCCTCAGGGAAGACCCAATTCAACTCCCACATTTAAAAAAACATTTCCCAAATAGGAATAATAAAGGGATAGTGTATAAAGATGTGGTTCACAAATTCCTCATTATTAAGATGAAGATAGCATCTCTTTGGGATACAAAAGCCCCTCTTTCTCAAATTATTAGTAGTTAGAATCTTATTTTGCAAAAGGATCCACAAAAAGATATTGATTTTAGGAATCAAACCTGGATACCAAGCCTTAGCCCAGCAAGGAGTAGGGTCTTGGGATTGAGCCAGTAAAAGGACAATAGAAGAGACTGAATAAGTCCTTGAAGATGTCCCTCTCCACACCATGTGGTCTTCCCTTCTAGTATTTAAGATAACATGGTTGATCATTAAGTTTACTTGCTTGAGTTTGAGATCAATAGAACTGAGGTCCACTCACTTTTGATCTTTCCAGTAATCAGCCACTTTAGCATCGATATTTTCCTCAAACATGCACTACAATTGTGAGTTGGTTTGTTGTCTCCTTACCACATAGAGTTCAATGTTAGACAAATTGTTGTTATTCTTTGATGATTCTATTTTTAACTGAAGACTAACTACTCATTAGGACTATGATCATCTTAATGTAATAGCCTTTTGTCGTTCGCTGAGTTATCTCTATGAATATGTATAGAAAGCGATCCATACTGATTCTTGGCATGATTTGTTTGTTGTATCTTGTGTGCCCACTAATTATCTTCATCTCTATGGCTACATTTGGAAATATGGGCACTATCTATTTTATGTGAATGTATGTTACTAATATTGTGATAAATCTCTTAATATGATTGTCCACTATTGATTCATCATTATAATTATATTGACAATGATAGCTATTGTCTTTGTTAAAGTTGATCTTGTCTTTTATTAGCACAGTTCTTTTCTGAGACTATTATAATTTCATTGTGCATACTGATTCTTTTGTAATAACTATCTCATTCATTAATACATGTCTGCCTTAATTGGGAATGCTTTGATTATTCTGCAACAAAAACATGAATATCAGCACTCATGATCGAAGCTTGTCCTTTTGATATCTTGTCATAACTGCATAATTGCATTGTTGATCATGGCATTGTAATGTCTATGATAATGACTACTTTGGTAGAAAATCACTGTATCTTGCAACTAGTGCTCTTAATGATTTAACACAAAGAATACAGGTGCTCTATTCATTGTTAACTATGATTTTATACTATCAAGATATTTGATTCAAATCATCTTGACTCTAGATGAGAACATGACTATCTTACATCTATGGACTGTATTCTTACTATTTTAATAGTCTTGTTGTGCAACAATAATGATTACTTTATCATTGTTATACATTTTATACCTCAAGACTGTTGACACTCCTTACTGACTATCGATAACATTACTATCCTCTAAAACAATGATTGCTCTATTATCAAATCTTTTTCTCGAAAGTCTTTGATGACTGTTTTTTCAATTTACTTTATGTATCCTTTGTCCTAAAATATGGCGATATCTGTCCTAATATCCTGACTTGCCACTAAAATATTCTATGTGATGGCTTATTTCAAGGTTACTGACACCATGTGATATCATTATATTCAATGATTGCATCCATGGAAGCTTTGATGGCTTCTATAATGATTTTTATCATGTGATAACCGAATCTATTCATTGATATTGATGAATAACCATTTACACCTTCTTTGTAATAATATACATTGCCATTTAGAATTGCCTCATGACTGAAGTAGTCATACCATAGTGTATTCATTGCGATTGTACGATGAAGTGTTGCCAATGGTGTATTAAGATTTTACTCTGCAATCAATCTCTATGACTTCTCATTTTCCCTTTCCAAACTCCTAGTGTTTGGGATATATTTTCTTAAAGCTATTTTTTCAAATATCATCATTATCACTTATTTTCCATACCTGTCATTCTTAGATGTAGATAATATCCACAATATTCTTAGATGGCCTAAAGTTGCTATAAAATCTTTGCCTTTAATATGCAATTGTATATCACTATTTTCTACCTGAGAATGTGTTGTTTTACTCTATGCATTTGATGTTAGTCCATGCCTTTGATACACTGGTGGTTATAGGACTATTTTTACTATTTTGACTATGACTATGTTTTCAATAACATTCACTATTTTCTAACTACAATATCACTTCTTTGAGCTGTTTATTACTACGATAAAATGTGGTCTCTATGTATTTTTTATATTCGTGTGAGCTTTGACTGATATAGAAACCTTGTAGACTACACTTTTGTATGACTAGGCTTTCATATGAAATGCTCATAAATGATTGTTTCCAAATATATTACACACTTGACTACTCCATACTGTTGTCTGACAATGAATTCCATAAAGATATTACTTGATCCTCTTGTAAACTGCTTTGTCAATCTCACCGAGTACAATGACTTTGACAAATGTTTTGTGATTCTTGGAGGAGTCTCATTTAATATTTACCATCATGATCGTTTGATGGATTTATTCATTTGTCTGCCATTTAATTTAATTCGATTCATTGTTGTATGTATTGCTATTTGGTGGTTTATGCTTATCATTGAGTAGTAGTTCATAGGACCATGAGTATATTTATATTTTATGTTTGATAGTTGATTAGTGTAACCCTATGAGTATTGACAAGTATGTTGAGTTCAACCCCTTCGGGAGCCCATTTTAACCCATAAACATGATAGATATGAAATGAAAACCTATATCCATAGATGAAACAAACAAGTTAGATAAAAAAATATGGTTCTTTCTGATATCTCATAGCATCTTTTATGTATTTATCTGATCTGAATCTCATATAGCAATGTAGGCACACTAGGAGTATCATTGTGTATGTAAGAATGAAAGGGATAACCCAGAGTTGTAACAAAACCATTTCTCTTTTTGTTTCAGGTCATATCATGGATGGACAATGAGGTTCTTTAATCAACGAAGTTGATCAGAAGACTCTTTTTCAGAACTCATCAACCTATCCAGGCAATGATGGGTTCTTTCTTTCCTTTCTCCATACATTCTTCTCTTTCTTTTGTGTTTGCATTCCTAGGATTAGTGTGATCCACTCTCAACTATTCCCATGGCTTGTATGGGATCTTGTAAACAATTTTTTCTTTATAAATAAAGATATTTTACATGGAGATGTTTTATTTATATATATCTTTCTTGATTCAAAACATTGCATATTGGGAAATAATATACTTGTATGAAATACATGTTTATTTAATAAAGATAGAAAAATATTGGGAAAAAAATTGTGTACCTTTTTATTTGCAATTCATAAGGCCTATAATAGGTCACCAAAATTTTAGGTGTGATAAAATTTTGGGAACATTTTTGGCAACCTCTCAAGGGTTTTTGCCTTCTAAATATTAGTATCTAGTAGCCTATCATATCCATTGGGCATTGAGTCAAATTTGTCCTCTTCAAAATCTGAATCTACATCTTAGCACAATAAAACAAATGGAAAATCAAACTACAAAGGTTCTTCCTATGACTGAGCCTGCACATTGTGCAATCTGCACTTATGGAAAACTGAAGCAGAAATGAACTGAATCAAAAAGCTGAAAACAACAATGTGCTGGAAGCACTTATTGAGATGAAAACTTGCTGAAAACTGAAAAAAAAAAAAACTCAAAACTGGAGAACTTAAAACTGCAGAATGCTGAACAACACTTATTCAAATCAGACTACTATAGCTTAGCTTATAGCTAGGCCTGGAAAACTACTGAAAATAAAACTGCAACTATTCTACTATGTACATATGCAAATTATTAGTTCTCAGTAGCATAGTTTGAGGTGAATCCCATTAACAGGGATTGGCAACACCTCTCCCTCCAATTTAGCAAGTTGGAATGTATTATTTTGTTTGCACTCTATGATAACATATAGGCCATCCTGCATGGCATCAAATTTGGTATGCCTACCAGGTCTATTCTTTAACTCATCCCACTTGAAAACAAGATCACCTTGATTAAATATGCATGGTACAACTTTTCTATCAAACGTTCTCTTCATCTGAGCATGATGAATTTCTACTTTTTTGTATTCTTCCTTGTGAGTTTCTTCTAACTCCGTAAGTTGAGCAAGCCTAATCTGCATCAATTGCTCTTCAAGTAACTCTATCTCTTTTACATAATTTAAAGTTGGAAATTCAACTGAAATAGGTAACTTGGCTTGTTTTCCATAAGTCAAAACATAAGGAGAGTGACCTATTGATCTCTTTTGTGTAATCCTATCAGACCAAAGGGCTAACTTGATCTTTTCATGCCAGGTTCTGTGATTCTCAACAATGGTCTTCTCAATTATGTTGATCAAGTTTTTACTAGTTGATTCAGATTGTCCATTACCCTGAGGGTAATAATTGGATGAAGTATTCAAATAAATATTATGCTTAACTGACCAATCTAAAACTCTAAGACCAATGAAAGATAAAGCATCATAAGAAATGATTGATTCTAGGGTACCAAACCTAGACATCAAGTCTTGATAGAAGTTTAAGACATAAGTTTCATTAGCTTCTTTCAATGGAACCTCTTCTATCCATTTTGTCAAATAATCGGTTACTATAAGAATCCACTTGTGACTTGCACTAGAAGGTCGATTAATAGGTCCCATAGAGTCAATCCCCCACTTTGCAAAGTGCTGCTCAACTTCAATTTGTTGCAAAGGCAAGGTTGCAAGCCTTTGTTTGCCTGCAAATAATGAATATTTTTCACACTTCTTCTCCCATGAGTGAGAATCCTTAAATAATTCAGGCCAATAA
This sequence comes from Cryptomeria japonica, assembly GCF_030272615.1. Taxonomy (NCBI): domain Eukaryota; kingdom Viridiplantae; phylum Streptophyta; class Pinopsida; order Cupressales; family Cupressaceae; genus Cryptomeria; species Cryptomeria japonica. The sequence goes on from NC_081411.1 coordinate 370,375,515, forward strand.
TAGCCAGCTCTCAAAATTTTCAGCGCCGTTGTTCTTGCTTTAAAGTGACCTCCTGTAGGTTCTTCATGAAATTCTTTCAAAACTCTTTCATTCTGATCTGGTTCAAAGCATCTTAATAGAATATTATTATAGTCTTTTTTGAACAAAATACCATCTATTAAAGCATAATGAATGGCTTGTATCCTGAAATACCTTCGTTTAGACCTGTCCAAACCTTTCGAACAGTCACCAATTTGTAAATAATGGGTAGTTTGCTAATTCCAAGTGGCTGGTACAACTGGGGCAATAGGTTGTTCTTCATTATTTAACACTATTTCAACTTGTTTCTCTTGCTCTTTGTTTTTTTCTGCATTTCCAGCAAGCTACTCACATAAACCCTTGCCTCTAACTAGCTTGGTTATGTTGATTGAGTTGTCATATTCCATTGCCTTGGTCATATTCAATAGTATCCAACTTGCCCTTTTGTCGTTTATGTCCTTGCTGAGAAAAAACTCCTTCATTGTAGGATGAGCAACCATGAGTTTAATCTTATTGTTAGAGAGAATGTACCCACATTTCATAAGGCTTCTTATTACTGCTAGCACATTCTTTTCTACAAATGAGTACCTAGTCTCGTAATCATGTAAAATGTGACTAATGAAAGCAATTGGTTGTGTTAAGACTTCATCATTTTGCTGACATAACATTGCAAAAATAGTATCCTTACTCCCAAAAGCATATAGAAAAAATTATTTCTTAGAATTAGGATTAAAGAGAGTAGGGGTTGCTGCAATTGCCTCTTTAATTTCTTCAATATTGTTCTTACCTTCCTCAGTCCACTGAAAAGGAATATTTTTCTTAAGCATGGATGTGAGTGGCTTCATCGATGTTGCAATATTAGGAATAAAATTTCTGATAAAGTTAATCCTAACTATGAAACTCTGGAGTCCCTTTTTATGTGTTGGGAATGGCAATGCAAGTATAGCTGTGATCCTCTCATGGTCTATTGAAATCCCATGCTTTGAAATAATATATCCCAGCAATTTGCCTTCATGAACAACAAATATGTTCTTCTTGGGATTCAATGAAATTTTTGTATTCCCTGCATCTCTCAAATACCTGTCTAAGATGGTTAAGATGTCCGTTAGCCTTTTTGAAAAAAATAGTTACATCATCTAGTTAAACCAAAACAAACTTGTTAATTAGGCCTTTAAATATCATATCCATTGCACGTTGAAATGTTGCCCCTGTATTGGTCAATCCAAATGGAATTTTATTATAAGCCATTGTACCCCACTTGGTGGTGAATGTTATTTTGTAGTGGTCTTCTTCTTTGACCAGAATTTGGTTATATTTTGAATAACCATCAAGTAATGAGAATCTCTCTTAACCTGATACCAGTTGCAAAATTTTCTCCGTTGAGGGCAACGGATAATGATCCTTCAAGCAAGCCCTATTCAAGTCCCTAAAATCTACACATAACCTAAGTTCACCATTCTTCTTCCTAACATGAAATAGATTAGAGACCCAGGATGTGTGCTTTATGGGAAAAGTGGCATTTCCTTGAACAGGTTTATCTAATTCAGTTTTCATACGATGTTCTAATTTTGGATTAAGATGTATTTGTTTCTGCCTTATTGGTTTTGCATTATCTACCAGCTCTATGGTATGTTGGGCTAAATGAGGATCAAATCCTTTCAAATCTTCATAACTCCATGCAAAAATATCATTAAACTCTTGCCAAAGAAGTACAAAAGGATGTATTTCCTCAAGGGCACATACCTTGCCAATTTTCAGTAGCTTGTCCTTGAATATTTCATTGGGCTCATAATGTTCTTCTTTCACAAACATGTTTCCTTTATCCTTTCTGACTTGATCATCTATATTAAAAATAGATTCAAGGGTTACCAGACCCTTGGGAAGCTTGTTAGTTTTCAGTTGGAGAAACTGATTTTCATATTGTTCATTGAACTTATGTTGATTTCCAGCAGAAAAATCAGCTTCTTCAATTAGGAAATTTAGCAATCTGCTCATCTAAATCAAAAACCTACCAATTCATGCTGTTATCTAGAACTGAGGGCCTTACAACAACTTTAATAAACTATTGTCTATTAATATTTTCTAGCTCTTTTAGAATATCAAACTGAGCTCCTAAGGCAGCAAGCCTATCTGCTTCTTTATTTTGACTTCTAGCTATGGACATCAGATTAAATACATCAAAATATTCAATTAAATTCCAAATTCTATGCTTGTACATCTTCAAAACATCATTTTTTCGTGACATGGATATTTCTAACTTGGTTCACAAATAGTTCACTATCACCAAAAACTTATAAACACTTAACTTTTTTCCGCCTAGCCCATTCTAAGCCATGTGCTAATTATTCATACTCTGTTGTCTTATTTGTTCAGGTTCTGGTTCCATCACATTCACTAGATGTTGAACTCGGTAACTCCAAGGGTCACCTTTTCATCCTAGTGACTACTTTCAATATTATGAATATCATTATCCCTTGATAAGACATTTTCTTCATTGATGTTGTGTTTTTTCTTTCCCAGCTAGCATAGTTGCTCATACACCTCTTAATTCTGTTGTGACCAATACTCTTGATATCCTATATAACTGTGAATTGTCCTTTTGTTTAAATGATGTTACTATTTTGACTGTGTATTATAGGTCTATGAGACTTTGGGACTTTCAAATATTTTTTCATATTGTTCCTACGATACTATCATGTTCTCATTCATTTAAACCTTATACCCCTTTAACCCTAAATCATTGTAGTCATTGTAACACCACTCATGTTATTTTTTTCTCGAGTACCCTCTAGAGGGGGGCATCATCCTCATTTTTATATCCTACTATTGATACCCCAAAATCTAGTAACAATACCTAATACTCCGAGCATGTGAGTCATCACCAAGATTTTGTATTTGGCATAAGTGAAAGGTTGAAGCTACCGAATTTTTCTTTAACTCAATACAAGACCTCACATACTATAACTAAAATCATATAAGAATAATCGCTAATAGACTAAGAAAGATCAAAAAAATAACCTTCATTAACTAAAATTCTATGTATATATCAGGATAGCTAACCCGATCTAATAAGTCAGTATTAAACATGGCTATCAACATAGTTATACCGAGCGCAAGCGATGAGATGCTTATTGAAATAGTCATTAAAGGTAGAATAGTATTATTTTGTAATCTCAATAGAGTATAGCTATCCCGACACACATCTAAGGGAAGGTTGTAACAATACAGGACCTATCGAAATAACATATAAGATTGAGGTAGGTGCAAAACGCTATCCAAACAATGTAAACTTATAGTCATTGAGGTAAGGAGTTATATAGGGGCAGTTCAATATTTGAGAAATATTATCAAATCATATTCCATATTTGCAATGCTTTATATTCCCTAATGGAAATTATTTTGTTTTTTTAAAATATAGCCTATTCATCGGAATTCTGACAAACATGCCCAACATACGCCCCAACAAGAGTGTTGAATTTGCGATCAAATATTTCATTGTAGTCACAACACTCTTGTTGGAGCTTCCTTGCATTTTTTGTTGGAATTCCGACAAAAAGGGCAGCATGCTTCAATAGGAATGCTATACCTATGAATTTTTTTTTTCTTGTTGTAGGTGCACCATTCTTGTCGGAGCTTCCTTGCATTTTTTGTTAGAATTTCAACAAAAAAGGGTACTATGCTCCGACGGGAATGTTGTACCTACAACAACAAATTTCATTGCAGGTTTACCATTCTATTCAGAGCATAATGCGCTTTTTTGTCTTAATTCCAATGAAAACCCTGGCTCATGGTTCATCGGAAGATTGACGAATTCATTAAAATTCCAATGAATTAGACCACAACATTATGTGTCAACTTCCGAAAATGAAGGCGTAGGAATCCTGACAAAAATATTTTCATGAAATAACCTGACGAAATTTGAGTGACCAAAATATTTTTGCTATTTTGTTGGATCTACGACATTAATATGTTAGGATTACAATGATAGTTCCTTGGAAAATGACCCCAAATATGTTAGTGTTTTATTCCAATAACTGAATAGAGTCTCTTAAGCCAAATGTCTTCTTTACAACCATGAGTAGCTATCATATACTCTGCTTCTATATTGGACAAATCAGCCATAGCCTTTCTCTTACTCATCCAACTAATTGCAACACCAAAATAAGTAAACACATAAGCACTGGCGGATCTTCTTCTATTAATATCATCTGCCTAGTCTGAATGCACATAACCATGAATATCAAGGGAAGTCATATCTCCAACCAAATTACCATGATAGCACAAAGAATACTCTAAGGTACCCTTCAAATATCTAAAGACTCTTTTGACTACATCCTAATGAACTCTACATGGATTAGACATATATCTAGCAAGAACTTCCAATGCTTAGGCAATGTCTAGCTTAGTACAGACCATAGCATACATTAAAATACCAAATGCACTCTGGTAAGGCACTCTTCTCATGTCTTACATCTTTGACAGAGATGTAGGACAATCAGAAATAGATAATTTTGTTCCAACTATAAAAGTAACATATAATGGTCTACAATCCTGCATGTTGAACCTCCATAAAATTGAATTCAAATACTTACTCTAGCCTAGCCATAGTTTCTGTTTACTCTATCTCTTCTAATTTATATGCCAAAAATGTGTTGTGTTGCACCAAGATCTTTCATTTAAATTTAGCTACAATCTGAGAATTTAGTTCTAAAATCATACCTTTCCCTTTACCAATGAATAACATATCATTAACATATAATACAATGTATAGGAAATGATCACCATCAGATTTATAATAAACATAGTGATATGATTTAGAATGTTCAAATCCTAAACTCAACACATATGTATCAAATTTCTAGTACCACATCCTAGTACTCTGTTTCAGGCCATACAATGATTTCTTCAATTTACAGACCAAATTACTTTTACCTTTCACCACATAGTTCTTTGACTATGTCATATAAATATCCCCCTCCAAATAACCAGGAAGGAAATTAGTTTTCACATCCATTTACTCAACCTCTAAATCATAAGCAACAACAATAGAAAGAAAAAATGTAATGGATGTCATTTTTGCAATGGGAGAAAATATCTCACCATAATCAACAACTTCAACCTGAGAGTAGCCTATTTAACCAACCTTTCTTTATACTTCTTAATGCTTCCATTTTAACCAATCTTTTTCTTGAACACCCATTTACTACCAATAGGTTTTTTTCCTTCATGAAATGGTACAAGATCCCATGTGTGGTTCTTTTTCAAAGCTACGATTTCTTCTTCCATAGAAATCTTCTAGGATTCTGTATCATTCATACCTAATGCTAGTTCTACAGATCTAGGTTCATCTATATTAGTATTAAAAAAAAACTACATCTCCAATCATTAGTTGAATACCTTTCCAGTGGTGTCTACGACTTGTAGAACTTTGAACAAGATGAGTTAAAGGATATTCCTCCTCTTTTCAAGATTCAGAGCTAGATGAGCTCTCCTCAACTTCTTTCCTATCAAGTGGTCTCAATTCAACTCTTTTAGGTGTAGAATGGAATAGAATTACATCTACCTTTTTAGTTTCTTTTGGCCGCAATTTAACAAAAGGAAACTTAATTTTTGTAAAAATATCACTTCTACTATGAATTACCTTTTGTGCAACAGGCTCCTAGAGCTTGTTCTCCAACTTTGTTCACTTCTCCTTTGGCATATGTATGAATGAAGGCTTTTGATCTGACTATGCTTCCATAGGAATTGTATCAACAAGAGCTTATGTATGAGATATGTTAATCAAGTAGCAAGCAGTGGCAACAACTTCAACCCAAAAATTTTGTTCTAGACCAACACCTCTCAACATACTCCTATCCTTCTCCATCAGTGTCGTGTTCATTCTTTCTGCAACTCCATTTTTCTATGGAGAATACAGAGTTTTCTTTTGTTTGTTGATGCCATGGTCTTTATAGAATCTATCAAAATCATTAATTAGAGCAAAATTCACTGTCATTGTCAGTCCTCGAACATTTAATTTTCTTTCCAGCCTACAACTCAACTATTGCTTTAAATTTTTAAAAATGACTAAAAACTTCATATTTACTCTTTAGAAAGTATACCCATGTCCTTCTACTAAAATCATCAACAAATGAAGCAAAATGTGGATTTTCCAATCCACAAAATATTTACAGGACCAAACACATTAGAATGAATAAGATCCAAAACACGACAAGATATATGAGAATTTGAGTAAAACTTAACACAATTTTGTTTTCCACAAATGAAATGCTCACAAAAATCAAAGTCAAGATTACAATCATTCGAACCTTCAACAAGGTTTTTATTTTTCAAGGTCCTTAGACCCTTTTATCCAATGTGGCCAAGCCTTTGGTGCCATAACATAGTCTTCTCTGTAGGTAACTTTTCCTCAAAAGGAAGAGCACCATTAGGTACCCAAAAGCCATGTCCATTTGCTGAAGGTGAAACACTCAAATCTTCATATGAAGTATCCATAGATTTTTTTTTTATAGAAGTGGTATTACACTCAACATTGTATGCCTCTAGATTATGCAAAGTGTCGAACCTGACACCTCTAACAATCACCATAGCACCCTTAATCATCTTACATCCTGCATCAGAAAAGACTACCTGCACACCCACGTCTATTGGTTTTCTCATAGATAATTAATTTTGTTTTAAACCAGGGATATGCAACACATCACTAATCCTTTTTTATTCTACTGGCAGGAAATTTGATTATAACTTTACCTTGATCAACAATGTCTAAATGTGAGTCATCACCCAAGTACACCTTACCTCCATTAAATTCTTCATATTTTAAAAAACAATCTTTATAAGAAGTCATATGAAAAGATGAACCTGAGTTAATAAACCATGCATCATTACATACATGAGTAGCCAAAGCTGCAATGAATGCATTACCATCTTCCTTCTCAGACTCAGAATTAGAATCAAACTTATTATATTTCTTTTACTTTTCTTCTTTGGAGTCCTTACAGATGTGACCTGAACTACTACAATTCCAACAAATGGATTTGGACTTTCTAAGATATTTTTATTTCCCTGTGGATTTGGACTTATTAGAGCTAGAGGCCAAATTTTTCTTAACTTGATGATTTACAATTGCAAAAGACGATCAATTGTGATCGATTCCCTTCTCTTGATAATAGTTTGCTTATTGTATACAATGGGAAGGTGAATTCTTTTGAGAGTTCCTCTTTTGACTTGTTTTGGTCACACAATGTTTTGAATTCAGTGAGCATGACTCAATGCCCAATGAAGAGTTTCATTTTTGCTCGAGTTGCCCTGTCCAAATAATTTCCTATTGGTTTGCTCTGCAATGGTCTACTTCCCTAGAGATCTAGAATGAAACAAAAGCATATGGCATTTGGTGGGGCCCGGGAGCAAATATAAAGAAAATCAAAATGTTCATAAAAACTATAATGCCCAATGCAAATATGAAATAATAAGAAAAATAAAATTAAAGAGTTTTTTTAATTTGGTTAATGCCCTTGCATCTCTTATTATATCCTTGCCATCTCATGATCGCATGATGGGAAGATGGGAGGTCGTTACTCATGACAACATTGCGATGAGGAGATAATTTTCCCTAAATATGTGATGCGAGTTGCAAGCTAGGGTTTTGCAATGTCAGTTTTCACAACTTTGTTCAATGTCGGTTATCTTGATGCCAAATTGGGAGCTTCATGGAATCTTGCGAAAATGAACCAAATTGCAAAAGATAGAAGGATTTCATTGAATGATTATATGTTCTATTGTTTTGGCGTAGATCATGAAGGCGCTAGTAGATTAAGGAAATCGATCATAACATGTATGCAACATGTGAATTGAATGCCATAATAGGGTTACAATTGTTTCAATATGCAAGAAACATATTAAGAGTGGTCATAGCGATGAGGCATGTAAGCTGCTCGAATCCTACAACCTTTCCTGGCAGAAATATATGCAAAGTGTCGAAGCATGTAGAAGGTGTATCTATTTCAGTATTGAGGGATTGTGCCAGATGATGTAGCGACTTGGTAGGCGTCGACGTAAACTTTCAAAACACAGACACAACATGTGAATTATTCTAATGCCTCAAATCGGTGTTATCTCATGGGAAGAAATAATTGCAGAGCTACATAAAGGGTTTGATGAAATTTAAATCTGAACTTCGTGTCAGTTTCCAACATCGATTTTGTCTGTGAAAATATGGAAGTCTGAATTTATCAATAGATGCAGGCCGAATGTGGAAGCATTGTTTAATGCCAAATGTAACGGCTCTCTTCAGCGCCATTAACCATACCTGTGCCAATATTGTAAATCACACTGTGTGCACCCTCTATGGTCCTTCTGGAGCAAGAAGCAGTGAAGCTTTGTCACTTTGTTTCTTTTGGCTTCTTGCTAGCTTTTTGTCTTTACGTAATAGGGTTTTGGGGTCCTTCAAAACCTTCTTTTCACTTAGTTTTTGTTATTGTTAGTTCTTTTTATTGTTATTTTGTGTTGCTTCTTTTTACATTGCTATTAGAGCATTAGAAATATTTTGTGCCTATGAAAGAATGGAACAGAAATGAGACAGCAAAATGAGGGCTTCATTTGTGGTATGTGAAAAAAATTTCAGCATTGAAATTGTTTTTTTATTTCATTAAATCAAGGAATGTTCTTGTGGCCTCTTTATGTTGTAGTAAGTTTTTTTTTGAATAAAAGTGGAGTGAGAAGTGATTAAGTGTTAAAATGGGAATGAAGCAAAAACTATTTGGTTTGACGATGACAGAGGGTGAAAGTATTATTCAACATATTAGTACATTTCATTCTCTTCTTAATCAACTTGTTGGAATGAAATGTATAATTGATGATGATGACCCCAAATCCATTTTATTAAATAGTATGCCTTCAAGTTTAGACAATATTGTTTTTTATTTTAAACAAATCAAATCAGAGCCCAAGCTTAGAAAATGTGATCTCTTACTTAATTGATGAAGAGAAAAGGGTCACTAAAAATCACTCAATTGTTGAAGAAATTGCTTTGTTTGCCAAAGGGAAGACTAATGTTTCAAGAAACTTGGGGAGAAAATTATAATTTTGTAATGTGTAATCAAGGTGACTATGAAGATGTATATATTCTCTAAGGGATGAAAATGAAGGCCAAAGGATATTTGTCATCTCAAACCAGCTTCTCAGTCAGGGATGATACATTTCATTAGAAGCATTTTTTATTGCTAATTTTTCTAGGAGAAAGAGGGGGCATGTAGTGGTATGTTGGTTTGTGGATTGTTGAATCCACAAAATTGGTGAATTGTTGGTCTATGGATATTTGAATTCACAAACCAATAATGGGCAGTTGTGTGTTGGATGCCTTCAATCTGCATTAGATAACTTTGTGTTTTTTGCACTTATTATAATCTTTCTCGTGAATTTTTCTATTTTTCATTTTAAGAAATATATCATTTAACAGCAATAAAACCCTTGACTAATGTATATACACATGTTTGATATTTATGTATAACAATTTTCATGTTTCAAACCCTCCTCTATGCCAACAATTGAATTTCCACTATGTCTCTACTTAGCACTTCTCTTGAACACAATTTCACCTGAGTGAAAGAGCATAACACTTCTCCCTTTAATGCTCTTATGAAACTATTTCAATCTTACCTAATATATTTTCAAAATTTCTTTCACATCCACATCTTGTAAAAACATTTACTTCATTGCTATATCATTTTCACTGGTTTTTTCCTTCATCCTATACACCTCTTTTTGTTAAATATTTCACTCTTAAACAAAAACATTTATTATGTTCACAACTAAATACATTTGTCCTCTTTGATAAACACTTATTTTACCCTTTTGACACTTACATGTGAATGAAGGTAATGTGAATGAAAGTAATTATCCTGCATTTTCATTTTACCCTCATTGATAAAAATTGATTACCCCTCATGTACGCATTTTAAATGAATACAATCACCCATTTTACTTAACTCCCTAAATTCTTTGAAGTCTTTTCAAATCTTAATGCAGTTAAAAACAATCATGCCGAACTTTAATCAAGAAAACACAAGTGCAACCAGAAATGAAACAAATAAAAGCAAACAATGAATATATCACTCTCCACAACTCCTTCAATTATTACTGCAAGACTAAAATCTGAAAGTCTTCCTTAATGCATAGTAAGAAACCCAAGTCCCATGCCACAAAACTATATATAAAGTAACTTCCAGATTTAGTCAAAGGCCCATTGATTTTCACGCCTGACTTCTTCCTCCTCTTCAGGAGTGTAGTCATTTTTTATGTTAAATATCTTTCGGATCTCTTCTGGTGTTTTGCCCTTAATCATGTCAGCTACAGTTTGACACGTTAAGTCCAGAAGTTTCTTTATATTCAGATAGTTGGCAGCCTGCGCACAACAAACAAATATGCATAAAAAGTCATCACTTCCAATTTATACATATTGAGAAAATAAGCTTTACTACAAGCACATCAACAAATATATACGGCAGGGATTTTGCATTGCTAGCCGTAGCCGTAATACTGCTCAAGAGCATCTGGATTTTTGGAAATAGTTATTTTGGACTCTAAAGTCATTCCTAAGGTAGGGATCTTTGCATGGCTAGCCTGTCAGAATATGATTTTAATGGCAGAAAAATTCATAAAGATGGGGTATGCAGGACCCTCTAGGTGCATCATGTGCATAGCTCAATCAGAATCAGTTGACCATCTTCTTCTCAACTATCCCTTTGCCTTCAAATGTTGGCATTGGCTATGCACTAAACTTGGGCTGATCACAGCCTTACCAAATAACATTAAATCTCTATTTCAAAGCTGGCCCATCCCAAGCAAATAGTCCACCCTGAGCTCAATTATGGAAGGATCCCCTTCATGTTTAGTTTGGGAAATCTGGAAGGAGAGGAATAGAAGGCTATTTGATGACAAATGCAAAAGATTAGAAACAATTTTAAACTCAGTTGAATCGGTGATAGTGGACTCAGTAAACTGCAAGATAGCTTTCTCCCTAGAACCACCTAAAGCCTTTTCATCATGGGATGAAAGCATTAGAAAAAATTGGCATAGAATCAGGATCCCTTCTTCCTTTGGGCAAAAATACAACATGAGAAAAGCGCAACCTAGTCTCCTCCAAATCTGGGTTGGATTAAACTAAATTTTGATGGTGCTTGTAGAGGTTATCCGGGTCCTTCAGGCATAGGATATGTAATCAGATCACAAAAGAGCAATCCTTGCAAAAATGGCAAAGCCAATCCCCCCAAACACAAACAACATAGCAGAATTCAAAGCATTGCAATTTGGATTGTTAGAGTGCATAAAGCATGGTGACTTAGAGATAGCAATAAATGCAATTAAGAGGAAAAAAACTCCAAACTGGAGATTGTAGGGAATCCTAGACAACATAATTCCAAGCCTCGACAGAATAGAAAGCTACGAAGCAAAGCACATCTACAGAGAAGCAAACTCAGAGGCAGATGCTCTCTCCAAAATAGATGCTCTCTCCACTTACCTTAGAAATATGTGAAAGCTAATTAAGGTTTTGATCAACATGGCAAACTTTAAATTTAACCTTGGCGGCTAAATGAAATGGCTATCCCAATTCAATTAGTGTAAAAAGTGTGCCAACCTACTTCTTTTTATTGCCTTCTGCAAGTTGATTTCATTCCTTGTCAATTAATTGCAGAGCTCTAGTTTTTAACTCCTCCTCTACGGATAGTTGGATTTCCACTCATGTCAAGAGAGCTCCCATTCGGATTCATTATGAGTGTTTACCCCAGGCCCATCTCCTGTTTTGGAGCACACACTCCAATTTCTCTTTTGACGTCTACGCGCCAAGTCTCATTCCAAAAAATAACAGACTTGAGGCTCAAGCGCTATCTTCTCTTCTTGGATTTCCCTCTCATTTTGGTAGTCAAGATGATCTTAGGTAGTGGGCATCTGAATAGAGACGAGTATCCACGGGACAATACTATCATCTCCTCAAGGTTTGTTGCATCTTTGCTAGATCTAAAATTGGCTAAGAAGGCCGTCTGGACCCTCACGAAGAAGATTTTCCTAGAGGAGGTCACCCAAGAGCTCCAAGAAATTCTAAATAAAGCAATTCATGATTCTGGGGCTCCTTCACCAAGTGATAGAATCCTATTCAATGCTCATGGCGAATTAATTAAGTACTATCCTTTCCTACTCGACTTAAAAAGGAAAGACTTGGATAGGCACAGAGTATTTGCGGGAGTTGGCCTTGGGTACCTTAAATGGCGGTTCTAGGAGAAAATCAAGAATACCAGGGCAGAGAGGACAACATAATTCAATTTGCCAGACTTAATGACATATTGCCCATGAAAGCAAAAGAAGATAACCCTCAAGCGGAGGGGGTGGCACTAGTAGGGGTCATTGCGGGTCTAGGCGTGGGCGTGGCAAGGGCCGCCCTCGTGCAGAGGCCGTGGGAGTGCAAGGAATGGGAATGATGTCAACAAGGAAATTGCAAGCTAGGTTTCGTTGATTTTTCTATAAATTTTTGTTTGAGACTTGAACTATAAATTTTGGCTTATCAAGCATATATTTTTAGGTTTTTAGGGCAGTAAAGCATCTGCCACTCAAACTTATAATCTTTCAAGTTAAAGTTTTAAGACTTCATGCTAATCTGGGAAGGAGATCTATGTCTTCCACAATCTGTATAAATCTTGTTAAAAATCTACTACCTACTAGCTATATAAGCTCTGTTAATTTTTGCATAATCAGTATAATGCTAGCTCTGTCTTTACCAATCAAGAAACAAATATATATGAATTAAACCTAGCATCTGGAGGCAAACACACACATCCTCAATGATGCAGAAATTGGGGAACGATACAACTCCCGCACAGTAATGCAAAAGACAGGCATTTTCAAGATAAATGTTTGCACCACTATGAAGAGAGAAAATCAGAACTCAGACTTTATAGATGGCACTGTACGAAAATACACTGCACGTTTATTAGCATTTTGAATATATAAAATATGTCCCACTCTTTTTGAGAAATGAATATTGTTTAGGGAATATAGAAATGCCTTAATTTATATAAAGAAACTGAAAAAGAATTTAGATGAGGATGATGGTAAGAAATATAGATGTCATTTTAAGTTGCTGTTTAGACAAGGAGGCTTGTAGTTTAGATGTATGATTATTTCAAATAGAAGTCTGCAAGTGGCTGTTTAGACGAAGGAAGTTTGTAGTTTACATGTATGATTACACCAAATATTGTAATCTGTTAAGTAAACTGAAATGCCCACATCTATGTCTATAAGCTACACACTCATTCAAATTACAACAATTTGAAGGGATCAAAACTTCAAAAATCATTTACCAATACTAATTCAAATGCTGTTTTTATTCTTAGAAAAATACCTGCACGCTAACATTTTCCAGAAACAGCTTCAAATTCAAAAAAATATCTGCACGCTAACATTTTCCAGAAAACAGCTTCAAATTTTCTAGACAACTTTAAACAAATAGCTTGACACTTTCTTTATAACTTTAAACAAATAGCTTCAAATTTTCTGAACAACCTTAACAAATATCTTCAAATTTTCTGAACAACCTTAAACAAACAGCTTCAATTTTTTTCAGAATAAACTTAAATATCTAATTTTCGAGAATCATCAAGATAGGTCGTTCAAAGGTACTAAAGTATGAAACCTACAAAACTAAAACAGGATAAACAAAATATGAAGCTTACAAAACAAAACCAGACGACACAAAAATATATGTGCGTAAAAAACAAAATCACGCAAAAATTCATCCCGTAGATTCATTCCAAATTCACATAAAATCCGCAAATGAAATTGCTTCAATTTGTCCGAAAAAACAAAAAAAAAATTGTTTAACCAGAACCATAGCAAAAATAAAACGACTACAACTACACCAAAACCTGAAACCCTGCAAACCAAAAGCTAATAAAATTCATCCTACGATTTAATACATATCAGCTGTTCGAAATCCGTGTGCTTTAACTCCAAAGTATCTATAATATTTCCGGAAAACCTTAATCTCCACCCTCAAAATTTACAACAAAAATGGTCAATTTTCTTTCCGAAACCCTAAGACATACATCAAAAACAGAATCCAAACAAGCTAATAAAGGGGCGCTGAAAATCACGCATACCAGTATAATATCAAAAAGGGTAGCGTGATCCACCTTCACGAACTCCTTATCCCACGTCTTCACATCCAACTCCGAAATGGCGTTTGTTTCTTCGCTGGTTTTGGTGGCATCCACATGATACTTACAATATTCGATAACTTTCGCCAGGATCTTACTGTTCACATTCGGCAAGGGCACGACGCTCTCCACGCCTGTATCCTCAATCATATTCTTGATTGTTTCAGATTCAAATGCCACGGCCTCATCAACCTCGAACATTTCATCATCTGAGCTCTTCAATTTCACTTTACATTCCTTCGCCATGGATGTTTTGGGTATTGAAAACAAAAATGTTGCAGAGGGAAAGCGAACGAAAATCCAAGAAAGAGAAAGCACAAATCTATGTTTAACCTTATAATAATTTGCAATGACTGGCTAACACCTGTATTTATATGTGGGGAATGGGTATATTTTTATACGAATAAAAATAGCTTTCTAAATCCGTCGGCCCTTTAGCTCTTTAGCTTTCTAAATCCTTCGGCCCTTCTTATCGATTTAATAGTAACTAATATAACTATGGTATATTTTTTAGTTTCAATAGTTTTAATTATTATTAATTATAATTCGCGATTTAGTCCTCCTATTATAAGATATATGACTCATCATCATAATAAAAGAGAATTGACTTTAAAAATATTATATTTCACTTATATTTTTAGTCAATTTAAATAAATTAAATTAATTTGATAGTTTTTTTACAAGGTAAAAGAGTTAATATTCAATAATAAACATAAATTTAAAACAATCTAACTAGAAAACAACATTGATTAGAATTAGAAATTGTAGATTTCTAATATCATTAATATAATATTTTATTGAAGAAGTATCATATATGCCATATTTTTTAAATTATTATATTGCACGTCTCATTACAAAAATCAAATGTCAAATTTCCATATAATTATTTTATTTTATTAATTAAAATTTAAATTTGATAAATATGAAAAGGCATTTTATAATGATGGAGCGTAATTGCTGAGTGTGTTAATGTGACCTTATTAACTAAAAACTCTCCTATTTTTTTTAAGCTTAAAGCTTACATCCATTTGTATGTCAAAATACTTATATTAATTATAAACACAATATTATCAAAATAAAAACCACCTTGAAAAGAAGAAAAAAGCCATCAAAATTGTTAATTTTAAATAGATGTATCACTATAAAATAAAAATAAAGATATTTTACAAATTAGAATAAAAAGACTCTATTTGATGAAAAATGATATAGATATATTTAAATTTTAATGTGTTTATATTAATAAATTTAATTTAAAATAAAAGAAAATAATTTTTAGATATCTATAATTGATATATCCATTCTTTTTGTAGACACTGAAATTGGTCCTAAGTCTTCCACGACACTTTTCACTAACCCTTTTTGTCTAAACTGATTAAATAATTTTAATTATTTAATGAGTACTAATATTATTCTTCTAATTTCTTATAATTAAATAATTTTTAATTATTTGATCATGTTCTTTTTAAACCATTAATTAAATAATCTTCATTATTTAATTAATATTCATCATTATCTCTTTCTAATAAATTAATCTTGATCTTAATCAACTAATCCTAACTATTCCTCTTTGATTAAATAATTCACTTAATTATTTAATCTATTTATTCTAAGATAATTATTTTTCTATGATTAAATAATTATTTTTAGTTATTTTATCCCTTTCTCTAAATTATTCTAATTAAATAATTGAATGTCTTCCATAATTGAATTATCCTAAGTAGCAGGTGTTAAGGAGGACATTCAATTATTTCAAATCACATTAAATGGTAGATAGATCATAGTGTCGTGCAAGACTAAGATATATCTTCAAATGTAAATCCTAGGTAAACATAGACCCCTCTATCACATTTGCTTGCACATTTGAAGCTTTAGTAAAATGCAAATCTACATGTTTGTACAAGAATGAACTCCTACATCATAGTATGCAATCAAGGAAAATTACAAGCCACTCCAAATTTGTTTATAATACTGTTTCTGCAAAGGAGACATCTGAACTAAAAATATTCTTTCTATGTCAAGCGCTAAATAATTCTCAACACCTTTGATGACTACATATAATATGAGGCCGCAGTTCTCATGTAAATTAGTGAGCTCAACAGTCACCGACCTCAAGTCCTCATAAATTCATCCTTATTCCAAATTTGTCTTGATGTAGGAAATGGAGTAGAGCTCATTACGTAAAATCTTATAATGAAGAGAAAAAATGGTATCACAAAGTCAATGTAACAACATTATAAGGAGAGTAACTAATAGTAGGCACAATCCCACCAACATCATCAACTAATATCATGAGCGCAACCATAAGACCATGAAAGACATCAACCGAGGAAAGGAACTTGTTATGTCCCACTCCCTCTACATGAATGGCATTTAGTTAGGGTTATGGTATACACATGATTGGGGTTAGGGTTAGGGTTTAGATTATGGTTAGGCTTAGGGTTATGGTTATTCCTAGGATTATGACTAGATTGACCTTAGGCATTTTGGTTTCCTCTTTGGCCTCTTTCTGTGCATGTTTTTCTCTTGCCTACTTCACCTCCTCCCTGGTGAATCCCATCTGCATTGCCACTTCCTCAACCATCTTAGTAACTTTCCTTTTTATGTAGGTGCAATGAATTGTTTATGTAATTCAAGTTCTTTCTCCTTAAATGTTCCAAATATTCCTTCTTTTGGGTCAACCGGCTGCTTCAATAGGTGTTCTACATATTCCTCAAGTGTGATGGAGTCAACTTCATACTGCATGGGCATGATCCACACTGTCCTAGGCTCCACGACTTCCATTCGACATTTATCTTTATCAACCACGAAGCAAATAGTTTTCTCATACCTCTCTACAATCTCCTACAGGATTATTTCTTTGTTTTTCATTGCAACTTCGAAAGATTTTAAATAACCCCAAAGAGTAGATATTCTCATTGTGTCATCTCATATTCTCCATAATCCCTCTCTAATTTGCATTGCCACTAGTCTATCATAGGCCCATTGGACCTTTCCTTTTACACCAAGTATCTCATGCAAGAAATATAAGGCCAAGCATATAAGAAGAGGCCAATATTTAAATGTTTGCTTCTTATCTTGCTTAATTTCTTTAAATTACTCATCAAATCATTTAGAAGGACTATACAAAGATCATACCTCTGTTAGGCCCAATATGGAAATCTAATGTACGGAGAGGGGAGGGTTGAATTAGTACTTCAAATATTTTCTTCAACAATAACTTTATTGTTAAGCATAAACCAAAAATTGTTGTAACATAATATAATGCTAAAACAAATAGATAAGAATCATACATGATTCACTAGATAACACATATATTTTTGTTACACAGAAACTCTTGGTTAGAGAGAAAAACTGCGGTGGGGATGACACCCACAACTTCACTATTGCAATAATAAAGGTTGCTCGGTTAGAGCTACATGTTTAGCTATTTGTGATAGCTTACCCTGTTAGGAGTATCAAGATCTTTAGATCTACCTTGCTAAAGGATTTTATAACACTTATTCTAAAATGTTGCACCTGGTTAAAGGATTTACAATTTATAGACTTTGTTAGAGTCTTTTACCCTGTTAAAGATTTCTCTTACAACTCAAAATATTACAATCAAAATATTACAAAATATCTGGAACTTCACATTTGAAATGTTAAAGTAGATTCTATGTGATCAAAATGAGATTACCTTGCCTATAGCATACCTCGGTAACCCATAAATTTACTCGGTAAACCCTTCTGTTTACTATGTTCCTTGACTGTTCTCTGAAATCCTTCTTGGTGACCTCTGTGTATCTCTGTCAATCATAACAGTCATAACACTCAGTGCTTTCTTATGATTTTGCTTTTCACATATGTCTTGCTTCACACACATGTTTGATCCTTAAGTCATGCTCTATAAATAGATCTCTTGTAATGGTGATCTTGTTCATGCTTCGATCTTACAAACATGATTCATTAAATGAATAACCATACAAAATTATTTCATTGGACAGATGTCCTCAAAATCATACAAAATCTTAATTGCAATTTCTAATGTGTTAACGGTTCCTTGTTCTTCGATCTTTGTAACACGTTTCCCATATGTGTCTAGGTTCAATGAATCTGGTAACACATTTACTCGGTGTGTATTAACTTGGTATACCATCTTTGCTGCTCGGTATTCATAGAACATTACTCTGTAGACAACTCAGTGTATACTAAACTTTGTGACTCCTTTCTTCTATAACCGACTGCTCTGTGCTTATGAACTTAATATTTTGGTAGTAATAACCGACTAGAGTATATAGAACGACTTTAGACATAAAACTAATGACAACTTAGTAAATAGTAACAATCTCCCCTTTTGACATTAGTTTTGAAATGTTTGACAAAACTTCTTTCAAAGTCATAACTAAAAAAAAATCTATATACTTACAAAATTTGACTGAACTGACAGTATATACAATTGTCAATAAAATAGTATACTCAGATATACTCCCCTTATCAATATACTCTACATAACTCTGATTATGCATGCATTGTGATCAATATTTTGTATTCACTGCTCGGTTCACGGCTCGGTTCACTGCTTCCCCCGTCAAAATTATCTGTATACTCGAATATGTTGATCTGCTTGGTATACTCCTCTTGTATACACTATACTCCCCCTTTTTGACAAACATCAAAACTAGTTACCATTCAGTGGAGGCAACTGGTCAAAAATGAATTTATACTTTGTTCTTGCATCAGTGAGAGGGGCAGAGAGGGAATCCTTGACACTATCCATGAGTGAGTTCTAAGCTATAATATCAGCTAATAGTGAAATCAGTCCATCTAAAGTGCTTCCCTTTGGCTGAGTAGATAAGGAGGTAGCCTTGTTGATATGTTCTTGGACGGAGGAGAAGTGTGGAATGAATAAGGATTGAAGAGTCATAATGTCCATCCTTATTTGGTGCTCTTCATTCCTAAGTTCCAATTGGTGAGCCATGAGCGTTTGTTACTTGGTATAGAAATTTTGAATGGAATTTGGCTTAGTGGTTAATTTATTGGAGAGATCAGTGATCTGTTTCTCAATCACTTCTGTTTTAGTCTTGATATCTTTAATGAATAAAGATAATGTATAGAGTTTCTAAAATAAATAAATAATGTGCTTGAGTTGAGGGGACAACTCAGCAATAAATTTGACAAGTTTTACTTTACCAATAGCAATGGCTTTCTGTACCTCTTCAATCATTTTTGCAATGAGCTCTTTGTCCTTCAATTTTCTTAGGTATTTAGATGTGTCTACTCTAGGTAGTATTTCTGTTAAGAGTGCTTTGACCTTCTGAAGTACTCTATTTTTTTTTTGTATAGCCATGTGTTTTTCTTGTTCAGCTTTGGCTTTGCATAGTTCACCAAATTCAATAATTGCTTGCCCTTTTAATTTGGATATAACTACATTTGGCAACACAATTGGTTTTGACAAATCTAACTTGAAACTATGCTTTTTCATTTTCTTTTCTTTAGAGGAGGAGGCTTTCACCGGTTGAACTAATACAATGGCTTGGGAGGCTTGTTCTCCTTTGATAGGTTGCTTGGTAGAGGCAACACTTTTGTCAATTTCTTTAGCCTCAGATGTAGCCTTCGGTGAATCCTTGTTTAGGGTCTCAGTTGTAATATTGTCAGTACTTGAAGGGGCTTGAGAAGTCTGTTCCCCGATGGCCTGAGAAGTAGCTTCTTCTTTTGTGGACTGGTGACCCTCTTTTCCTTGTTCAGTATCCTGAGGTGTCTTAGTTGAAACATGTTGACTTACTAGAGGATAGGACTTGACTTGTTCCAAAACTGACTCACTTGATACTAGTTTGGCATAAGCATTCCCTTCTATCATTTCATGTTCCTATTCCTCGGTATCCATGACATCCTCATCAGGTTGGATAGTTTCAGCGGGATCTTGCTCGGTCATATCTACTATTTCAACTTCACCTTGTTCATCACCACTCTTAATTCAAAAAATTTCTTGCCATTTTTCTTATGTCTCTTTCTGTACTTCAAGGTAAAGGCCATTCATCAGTTTCAAGGCTCTTTGCTTGACCAAGAAGTTTGTGTGGTAGTTTTTTAGATGTTCACTTATCTCATCTACTGACATGTTTGGAAAGAGATGCACCAGACTTCTTTCTCTCATCTTCTTTTTCGAGTCCATAGCATATTTCCACCTATTATCAATGTGTAAGTACAATGATTCTGGAAGAGAATTGGTTACTTCCAATGGGACCAATCAGAATTTAAGAAGTGTGCATACAATTGACTCTTTTATTTGCCTCTTTTCTTCTTCTATCTGAGAGTCATATTTGACATACCTAAATGCTCCAAATCCACCATATTGTTTCAAATTGGCACAAACATTATCAACACTATGTACATCTTCCTTTTTGCTTTTGACAATCTGAAATTTGTTTTTGTCTTTAGATTCGGTGTCACTTGACTCTATATTCAAAATGAGTCTCTGAGTAGACTTCTTATAAGTTTTTGTTACCTTTGGAATGGCAACACTTTTCTGTTTCTTTCTCGGTGACACTGCAGATGATCTAGTGTTTGGGCATTTTACTGGAGGAGTCAGTGATGTATCCCGTTTCTTCCTTTTCAAAATTTTCCCTTTTGGCAACTCGGTGCTCAAAGTAATAGCTGCTTCTTGGGCTTCAGATTCCTCCTCAGTAATGACTTGAATGCTCTTGACAGGAGTGGAGGAAGAACCTTCTCCAAATTTCTCCGTTAATGCTTTAATCATTTTTGTTGCTTCCCTAGTAACCTTTGGTACTACAATGCTCATTTTGACTTTTTCTTTAACTTCTTCATATGTACCGTATCTGATCTCGGTAGCATGCCTTGGCAGTGCAAGAAAAGCATCTATCTGCCGTTGTGTAATGTCAAAATCAATCTCATAGCCCATAGGTGGCAAAGATTGAGTTCTTGGTTCTATCGCATTGACATAGCAGTAGTTAGTATCCACTTCAAAACATATATTGTCCTTATATTTCTCCACTAACTGGGGTGAAATCATGTACCTATTATGCATCTTTTCCTAAAACTTGCTAAAATAATCATCCATAATCTCATTGAAGTTATCACCTAGCTGTTTGATGAAGTCATTGATTTGATGGGTGATTGGTTGGTGTAGCTCCCAAACTACATTACCAACTGATGGAAAGAATTTCTCAAAATAGAAAAACATGCATACCAAAAGTGATCCAAACTTCAGTGTGTTTGCTGAGTTATTCTTCTTTGGCTTCCTTATGGTGTTGAGATTTTCAAACAGATTTTTCAACAACACCTCGCATAGATCAATCTTCATACCTTTCTTCACAATTTTATAGGCTAAGTCAATAGCAGCACAAGGTACACTATTTTCCCTTGCCGATTGAAAGAAACAATGACCTATGACTCTAATTGTAAAATTTAGTTCTACATCTGTGACATTGTTCAGTTTCAGACCTCTACAATCTGATTCAACTTTGGTTAAAGTGATCAATTCTTTGTGTGAAATCATTTTCTGAGCTCGGGAATGGTCAAAAATAGGGTAACCGGTGATTAAGTGGATGATTTCCTTGGTGATATTGAATGGTTTCTCTTCTAACCACATGAAGTCATCATGAACTCTAGTCAAAACAAATTTAACCCATTGGGGTTTGAAGACTCGCGCATAGGTTAGGGCTTCGGTCAATTCCTTGATTTTAATATGTTCAAACTTGCTATCCAGTTTTCCATCGGTACACAATTCATCATATGTGTCCTTGATCTCTGTGTGACCTAGTTCCTCAACACGATACTTAGTGAACAATCTGACATCCTGAACTAATAAAACCCTATCTGGAATGAGTGGAAATGCAGTTTTATCATCTGGTTCAGATGCTACTTTGGGAGGTAGAGAGTATTTTAGTGAGGGCTTCTCAATGTTCTCAACAACAATGGGTTTCTGAATCTTAGGCGTCATTTCAAACTTTGGATAATCACTAACGAAAGAGCCTCAGGGTTTGAAAACTTTGAACCAACAGACGCTTTCCACTTAATAAATATAAAGAAGATATTCACAGCTGATATGATAAGTTAACTTGCTTTACAATGATTGATATAAATACCTTGAATTTCGCTTCGAAAGAGTTTTGATCGCCTTTGAATCACTTTGCTCTGCTTTCTGAAAACTTGGTAAGTGTAAAATGATAGCGCAAAAGCTTTAAGTACACATTTTAACTTATCGGGCTCCATGTAGTTAGGTCAAAAAACATTAAATGCACTTGCTTCCACTAAACTGATTTAACTTTTTTTTCTTTTACCAAATAGCCAGACTTCCTATGTTTACCGACTTGACAGGCTTCCTACATTTACCGACTTGACTAGTGCTCCAAAAGACTTGATAAAATTTCAAACTTGCTAATGCATCTTAGCTATGTAGATTTTGGAATTGAGTACATGATAAAATAGGACTATTAAGATTTAACCTTGAGAGAATGCAGTCCCTTCATACCTTTACCGAATAATTTGGAATAGATGCACCTAACTTGGTCAGTAAGGTGCTTTCTTTATTTGACACAATTTCCTTCTTTTTCCAAATCATCTGAAATTTGCTTTTTATTTCTTCAATATCTTCTTTAGGTTGATCTCTACAATCTCTAGCCAAGTGTCCAACCTTGTGACAATGAAAACATGCCATACCAAGATTTCTCCATGATCTTCGGTTGTTCATTCCAAACCTTATAAAGAAGTTGGCACTTATATGTCCATATCTTCCACAACATTCACACCATATCCTTTTATTATAATCACATGGTACTACAGTATATTGTCGGTTAGGATCTGTGTGAGTTCGGTATCTTCTAGTATTTGCTTGGTGTGTAGATCACATTTAGTTCTTCTGCATAAACCAACACTTCTCGGTATTGTGTCCATATCTATTGCAGTTTTTACAAAACCCTTTGAATTTTGCTTTTGATAATTGCTACCAGACTTAGTCCTACATTGATTAGATGTATGACCATACTTATTGCAATTGTTACAATAACCATTAGACCTAGTGACATTTGATTGCTTACCATTTCTAATTTGGCACATGTTGGTAGTATGTCCTTGTTTTCCATAGTAGTTGCAAATAGGCTTAGTTCCTTTGATGTTCTTCTTGTTTCCAGCTTGTTTTGAT
Organism: Cryptomeria japonica; assembly: GCF_030272615.1. Taxonomy (NCBI): domain Eukaryota; kingdom Viridiplantae; phylum Streptophyta; class Pinopsida; order Cupressales; family Cupressaceae; genus Cryptomeria; species Cryptomeria japonica. The sequence goes on from NC_081411.1 coordinate 370,398,876, forward strand.
GATTCTCCTCTCTCGATAGTGTGGATTCCCTTCTCGGTAGAGTCTTTTCCATTGTAATTGAGTCCTGCATCTTTGTTAGGTCTTCTTGTAATTTGTTGCTCATCCAACATCCTTGATGCTTCATAACTTTTCTTTCGTGTTTCTTTAGTTTTCTTCTCTATTTCATGTTCATCAATAATCTTGATAGTTTAAGTTTCAATGCTTGATTCTCATTTTCCTTTAGATTTGCTTCATGATGTGCATAACCCAATTGATCAAACAGATTACTTTGAATTCCAGTCATCCTTATGATTTCATCATTCTTTTCAGATACTAATGCTTCAAGCTGTTGTTTTTCTCTTTCTATATCTCTTATGTTATACTCGACTGTCCTCAATGTATCAAGATTTTTAGTCATCTGTGTGCTGAAATGTTCATGTTCTCTTTTCATTGCTTTTAGCTGATCAATCAGTGCTTTGTTCTTTTCTTTCAATGCTCCAATCATTTCTTCAGTTTCTTCAGATATACTGTTCTCAGATGATGTCTCAATTTGTTCCACTAGCTCTTGATTGTCCTGCAAATCATTAGACAATCTTCTTCTAACTTTCAGTGATCTTTGCATTTGTTTCTGCATGTCTACAATCACTTGATTAGCATGATCTAATTCATTTTGAAGATTCACAATTCTTCAAGATCATTTGTAGCCTTCCATTGATAAGATCTTTCTCTTTAGGCAGTTAAATCCTTTTTCAAGATACAAGCTCTGTTACCAATTGTTAGGCCCAATATGGAAAGCTAATGTACTGAGAGGGGAGGGGTGAATCAGTACTTCAAATCTTTTCTTCAACAATAACTTTACTATTAGGCATAAACCAAAAACTACTGTAACATAATATAACGCTAAAACAAATAGATAACAATCATACATGATTCACTACATAACACATATATTTTGGTTACGCAGAAAATCTTGGTTAGAGAGAAAAACTGTGGTGGGGATGACACCCACAACTTCACTACTGCAATAATAAAGGTTGCTTGATTATAGCTACATGTTTAGCTATTTATGATAGCTTACCTTGTTAGGAGTATCAAGATCTTTAGATCTACCTTACTAAAGGATTTTACAACACTTATTCTAAAATGTTGCATCTGGTTAAAGGCTTTACAATTTATAAACATTGTTAGAGTCTTTTACCCTATTAAAGGTTTCTCTTACAACTCAAAATCTTACAATCAAAATCTTACAAAATATCTACAACTTCACATCTGAAATGTTAAAGAAAATTCTATGTGCTCAAAATGAGATTACCTTGCTTATAGCATACCTCGGTAACCCATAAATTTACTCGGTGAACCCTTCTGTTTACTCTGTTCCTTGACTATTCTCTAAAATCCTTCTCGGTGACCTCTGTGTATCTCTGTTAATCATAACAATCATAACACTCAGTGCTTTCTCATGATTCTTCTTTTCACATATGTCTTGCTTCAAACAAATGTTTGATCCTCAATTCATGCTATATAAATAGATCTCTTGTAATAGTGATCTTGTTCATGCTTCAATCTTACAAACATGATTCATTAAATGAATAACCATACAAAATTATTTCATTGGACAGATGTCCTCAAAATTATACAAAATCTTAAGTGCAATTTCCAATGTGTTAATGGTTCCTTGTTCCTGGATCTTTGGAACACATTTCCCATATGTGTCTAGGTTCAATGAATCTGGTAACATGTTTTACTCGGTGTGTATCAACTCGATATAGCATCTTTTCTGCTTGGTAGTCATAGAATGTTACTCGGTAGACAACTTGGTGTATACTAAACTTTGTGACTCCTTTCTTTTATAACCGACTGCTCTATGCTTACCGACTTAATATTTTGGTAGTAATAACCGACTAGAGTATATAGAATGACTTTGGACATAAAACTAATGACAACTTAGTAAATAGTAATAACCTCATGTCATTCTTCAACATCTGAGATACATAGTATATGACAATTATGGAGACATAGTTGTGTCTACTAGACTGGTAAACTTTGTATCCGACCACCATTGATGCAAAATTCACATCATGCTCTAGAATGCCATTTATGGTCATCTCTCTATTGTCAAAAATGGAACCAATAATGGCTATCACTGTGTTATTTGATACTTTTCTCAGACTAGTTACTTCACTAGTGAGGTCTATCAAGCCATATGAACTAATCATGAACTCAACTGAGAATATATCGGATCCATTCTACTTCATCGAATAATAGAAAATGGATGAACTACAAAAAACCCTTGTCTTGAAGAACCTTATACTCTAGTTTGAGGATCCCCAAAGTGTTTGCAAAATGTTTTTTATACAAGTTCAATATGTCAGCATTACCAGGTTTCTCAAGATCACAATGGATGTATGCCCTAATACCCTCATTATGAAGGACGTTGTGGGGTAACAAAGAGAATGCGCCTTCCAAATCATCTTCAATAGACTTGAAATGGTGTTCCTTGAAAATAGGTTTGGCTCTATCCTTAATTTCAACAACCAATGGGTTAGCAATACTAGAAGCTGAAGCCATTTTGAAATTAGGGTTTGTGGAAAAAGATAGTCTGAAATAGATGAATACCTTGATTCGCAATCGGGCGTTGAAATTCTCTTTAGGATCCCTAAATCACTGTTGAGATCGCAAAATTGATTTTCTCTTCTTCTCTGCATTATTTTCTTGATCGTATTGTGAGAAATCAGAGGTGTTAATATCATTCCTAAATATTCTTTTATTCCTCTCTTTCCATATGCCCCAAAGGATATGGGAAAAAGAAAACTTCCAAAGGTTTCTTATGGTGATGTTATTGGTAGAAAAATGCCAGCTTCTGAAACAATCTTGAATCTCCTCAAGGAAGACCCAAGTCAACCCCCACATTTAAAAAAACATTCCCCAAATAGGAATAATAAAGGGACAGTGTATAAAGATGTGGTTCATAGATTCCTCATTATTAAGACAAAGATAACATCTATTTGGGATACAAAAGCCCCTCTTTCTCAAATTATTAGTAGTTAGAATCTTATTTTGCTAAAGGATCCACAAAAAGATATTGATTTTAGGAATCAAACCAGGATACCAAGCCTTAGCCCAGCAAGGAGTAGGGTCTTGGGATTGAGCCAGTAAAAGGACAATAGAAGAGACTGAATAAGTCCCTGAAGATGTCCCTCTCCACACCATGTGGTCTTCCCTTCTGGTATTTAAGATAATATGGTTGATCATTAAGTTTACTTGCTTGAGTTTGAGATCAATAGAATTTTGGTCCACCCACTTTTGATCTTTCCAGTAATCAGCCACTTTAGCACTGATCTTTTCCTTACAATTTTGGATGATTATCTGAGAGGCATTCTTATTAAGAGGGTCTCCACCAATCCAAGCGTCATCCCAAAATTCTACTTTCCTGCCATCACCTATGGCCCAGACATTGCCAAGACTAGCAATACCTTTAGCCTAGATTACACTATTCCAAATGAAAGAGTCGGTTGGTATCTGATCAGAGACCATGAAATCCTCTATGGTGGGAACCTTCCATAAGTGCTTAGCATCTAGATATCATTCCATTATCCTTTTCCCTGATAAGTTCTACAAATTTGTTTGGCAACAAAATTTTTGTTCAAGGTTCTGATATTCCTTAAGCCCAGACCCCCCTTCTTTTTGGGTTTACACACATTATCCCAGGTTATGAGAGCCATCCTCTTCTTCTCCTCAACCCGAGACCAAAGGAAGTCTTTCTGAATTTTCTCAATAACTTCATTAAATTTACCAAGGATTTTGAAGAGGCTTAAAGCATACACTGGAACACCTTGGATAGAAGATTTTAAAAGTTGGACTTTTTCATCTTGACTAAGAAGGGTACCTTTCCAACCAGCCAACTTTCTATTGAATCTATCCACAAGACTATTCCAAAATAGCTTCAAAGGTTTCAAACCCAAAGGGAGAATAAGGTAGATAGCATGAGGCTTACCAATTTGGCATCCAAGGATCTGGGTCATCCTCATCTGTCTGTCCTCCAGGGTGGTGAAGAAGAAAACAAATCTTTTCTCCCAATTGATGGTTTGACCTAAGGCCAAACTATAAGTGTTGAGAAGGTTATTCAGATTGGATACTTCTTTGATAGTAGATGTTCTCACTAAAATGATATCATCAACAAATTGCTAATGGGTACAGGATCTAAAACTAGAAGAGGGTGATATACCACAAAGAAGCCCCAAAGAAATAGATTTGCTAATAAATCTACCCAGACATTCAGCCAAGATGATGAAGAGAATAGGGGATATGGGATCCCCCTTCTTGATGCCCCTAGAAGTTTTGAAGAAGCAAGAAGGTACCCCATTGACAATAATAGGAAAAGAAGGGGTTGAGATAAGTTGATCAATCATCTAAATAAACCTAGCTCGAAAACCAAAAGCACCAAGCACCCTACCCAAGAAACTCCAGTCCACGCAGTCATAGGCTTTTGACAGATCCAACTTTATAAGAAATCCTTTCTTTTTTGAATCCACCAGCGAGTGAATGTTTTCATGAATAGCAATGATAGAGTCAATGATTTATCTGTCAGGAATAAATCCACTATGTTGGGGAGAAATGATCAAAGGAATAATCCTTAGTAGTCTGTTTGTCACCACCTTAGAGATGATTTTATAGAATGAGTTGCATAAGCTTATCGGTCAGAACTTATCCATAGAGTCAGCCCCCAAGCATTTGGGGATCAGAACCAAGAAAGTAGCATTGATTTCCTTTAAGATCATTCTAGCCCCCCAAAACTCTTGCACACCTTTAACTACATCAAATTTGAGGATGTCCCAAAAGCTTTGAAAGAAGAACAACAAAAATCCATCCAAGCCTCAATGTTTATTACCATCAAAAGAAAAAACCACTTTTTTAACTTCCTCCTCAAAAGGGATGGCCACTAAGGTCTTGTTCTGATCCTCATTAATAGTTGAAGGAATGTTCTCAAGGAGGGCACTATGGGAGTTACCATCCAGACCAGAATCCGCCTATAGAAGTGAGGTAAAAAAGTTCTTGGTTTCTTTCCTGATCTCATCATCCTTCCTTGTTTCACTTCCCCTAATTCTTAGCTTAGAGATTCTATTAGCAGCCTTGTGTTTCATTGTGGTCATGTCGAAGAATCTAGTGTTTTTGTCCCCAGCTTTAAGCCATAGGGATCTAGACCCTTTTTCTATAATTCTTCTTCTCTTCTAATAATCTTGTGGTACTTCACAAGAACTTCATTTTCCTCCCTGATTGATACTTCATTGAATCCACTCATTTGGATTTTATCCTACATTTCCTTGCATTCTAGTTGGGTTTTGGTCTTGGTAGAAAACAGATCTCTGAAAACCTCCTTGTTCCATTTTTTAATATTGTCTTTCACGTTCCTTGATTTTTTAGCCATTCTATACATAGTAGTAACTTTTAGATCAATAGACCACCACATCTCAATGACCTTCGCAAGGTTATGGTGGTCCAGCCCCATCCTTTCAAATCTTAATAAGAAATTTTTTATAATAATTGTATTATTAATAACAAAAATTATAGGGAAGTGGTCAGAACCAATCCTAGAGATTGCAGAGAGGGAGCACTAATAATGGTTAAACCATTCATTAGAAATAAGGGTCATGTCAAGTCTGACTTGAATGATATTTCCCCTCATCCTCCTATTTGTCTAGGTAAAATTAGCTCCTTGAAGATCAATATCATGCAGACCTTGGTTGTTGATAAAGTTCAAAAGTTCCATTCTACTTTCTAGCTATGAAGGAACACCTCCCAATTTCTCATTGTCACAGATAGGAGTGTTGAAATCCCGCATAACAATCCACATATCCTCCTTGTAAAGAACCTGAATAGCTTCCAGCTTCTTCCAAAATTTACTTCTACCAAGTCTATTATTACGATCATAAATATTGGTAAGTAGTAAAGAGGTGTCATCCCCAATGTGATGAAACCTGATAAAAGCCAGATTTCTATCCTGCTTGACTGGCTCCCTAGAAACACACCTAAGGTTCCAAAAAATGACAATGCCCCCCAAAGAACCATCAAAGCTCCCACCAAAAACTTTACCATCCTTAAAAAGATTAATCTTTTCTACTTTCTCTTTAGTCATTTTAGTTTCTTAGATAATAACAATGACTAGTTTATGTTCTTTGACTAAATTTCTAAGAACATCCTATTTATGTGGACTATTCAATCCACAAATATTCATTGAAATAATTTTCATTTTCTAACTAGGGAACATACCTCATGGATGGTGAATTGGGTGTCATCCGCTATATTCTTGCTTGCCTCTTGATCTCTGATTTGGCATGTTTTTTTCCTTCTATGAGGAGAGGGGTTAAAACTCATGTCATCTTTGGTCTAGTTTCTTGTCTTTACTGAATTAGCTTGAGGGGTAGATTTAGGCCCTTTTTTACCCCCTCTTTCACTACACTACTTCATATGTATGGAAATCTTCCTCTTGAATATTCTGGGTGGTTATCTTTTGGTCAACATCTTCAACCTCAACCCACTTTGTATTAAGTAGTGAGGTCATTGGTGATTGTTGGAAGGTGGATTTCACCATCTCCACAGATTGTTGTGATCTCAACGACGAGATTCCTCCAAGGATCAAATACTTCTGGTCTTCTTCATAGTCGCTACTAAGGCCATCTCTGGTGGTGTTATCTATAATGTGATTTGAATCTACTTCCTCATTGTCCTGTAACACCACCTGTATTTATCCTTCTTCCAGGTTATCACTTCTTTGATCCTCCTGATTGGTATCTTGTTGTTCTCTATTGTCTTTGCTTGATTGATCCTTTTTACTTTCTTCAAGCAAAGGTATTTTTGGGTTTTCCACATTAACATTTTCTTGTTGTTCTACCATGTTAGGGATGATGACACTCTAGGCCTCTTAGATCCTTTTCTTTTTTTTCAAATCCCTCAGGTTTCTTAATAGGGTTTTTTTCTTTCCATTGCATTGACTTTTATTTCTTTTCTTTCTCTTTGATAGCCTAAAGAGGGCATTTCCTTTCTATATGTCCTAATTTTTTGCAATGAAAACAAGAAAAAAGGGACACTTTAGTATTCCAGTAGTTGGTTCAATTTTCCCAATCTAGAGTTAATCTCAATGGATAGGGGCATATATATTCCTTGCATAACTCCCACACAAATCCTGGAAAAAGTAAGTCTTCTTCATTCACTATGATAGGATCCATAGAGAGGAGTTCATTGAAATAACTAGCTATTCCTTTAAAAACATCTTCCACCCAAAAATCTACGAGAAGGCCCAATAGTGTAACCCACACTGGAGCCTGAACAAAACAGGATTCATTTAGGTCCATCTTAGGTGACCATTTTTGCAAGGCTAGCATTGATTTACCGATCAGCCAAGGGCCATCATGGAGCACTCTTGAAATGTGTTCCTCACAAGAGAAATCCAAAGACAATGCCCTTTTGGACACAGCAGTGATCTCTACTTGACCTTTAAGTGCTCATTTGCATTTAGCAAATGCCCTCACAATATCAATATTTTGCCTTGGGCCCAAGAATTTTTCCAACCAGTGTGATTTCCATAAGGTTAATATTATGCTCAATAATAGGGTCTAGAATTTCAATAGCAAATGTACATTTTTTCAGGTTCGAGATATTACGAACTAGAGGGAGCGAGGACTTTCCACTCGGTTTGATAGTGAATAGAGAAGTTGAAGACTGACTCTTGTCCCTTCGAGTAGGTTCCTACCTAAGAATGTATCCAGGATCTGATTCTCCATTTTCTCCATCAGGATTGATAGGCTTGTGGCCTTCTTGTGGGTCCCCATAAATCAGGTCCTTTCTATTCAACTCGAAGGAATCTGGGCAGTCCGGAGAATCATCCTTTCCATTCTCCCCCTAGTTTGTCTATCTATTGTAGGGTTTCCCGCCCTGCTCTAAATTCAAATGCAGTGCTTCTCCATTCTCCCGCTCCTGCATCATTTTATGTAAATGAAAGATTGATTAAGATTTACACTTATATTTATCAATAAATTTAGAGATAATATTTCCTTAATACATTTATGTATATATATATAATATTCCTCAAGTTTTATATTTTGATGCCAATTGATGCGATTCTCATAATCAAAAATCTAAAACTTAAGACTCTAATTCCTTCCTATGATATCATCTTCTACGTTTCCTGATTTCCCTATGGTAAGAATAAAAATTAACAATAGTCATTAATTCCACATGTTTCAAATAACATAAACTATTTCAGATTTTCAGTTTTATTCTCTGATCTTTGAATTGTTTTCAAATCTAGTTTACTCTTCTACAATGGTCTTTGTTACAAGATCTAAAGAGTTTTACCCAAGTTTATATTGAAAAACTATTGCTTTCATTGAATTCATGTGTATACATATGTAATGTATGTTTCTTTTATCCCTAGCGTACATCAGATATGTAAATACTTTAAGATCTAAAATGTATGTTATAGATACAACAATGATTCAATTTTCAAAACTTCATCAAAGAGAGACCAATCAAAATGAATTCATACACTGAATTTAAAGACTTTTGATTCTAATTTTCCTACAACTAAACCTCGTTCAATTTAATATCCAAAAGAAATTTAACTTTGTTTTTTAAAAAGTCCTCAAGAAAATACTATTCAAAAGAAATCCTACCCGTGAATTCAAAACCGAATATCAGAAGATTGTCACTATGTTTTCACCAATTCTTCTACTGAAATTCTCTGATTGCATCCATTTTCTTCTTCTCTTCCTTCCTTCTTATCTTCATGTATTTCTTTTGTTTTCTTTTTGCCTGTGTCAATTGTTACTTTTTTTTACCAATCAACAATCCATATTTATGCTAGTCGCATGTTATGTTATCTCCTCGTTTCGGGCTTACACCACACTGCCATCAATGTTTTACCTTGCCACCCATAAATAACCATTGGCATGTTGAATAGTTTGCATGGACAATGGCCAGCAAATTTTATCACGTAGTGCTAACTACTAATGATACATAGTCTCTATCCCACTCGACCACAATGAGTTCAATACAATGCATAGTCCTTATTCAAAATAAACACAATATGTTTGTTATAATCCAAAGTAGATACTACTCATCAACTCCCCTTTTCACTATGTGATATGCTTTGTTTTTAATAACATGCTAATTAAAACGTCTTCCATAATAATATATATAATATATATAGATAATATCAAATGATTATGTATATGTATATGTATATATAGATATAAAAACAAAATACATGAAGTAAAGTAATTCAATTTCATGATAATTACATATATATCATAATTATATACATATATACATGTATATATTCGAATCAATATTCAAACTCATACACATGTATATAGTTGTATATATATACTATTATCAAAGTACAAAAGTGAACACATAAGTACAATATTTCATCCAATTACACATATCTAAAAGGAACGTATAAATCTATGATGAATATTCATATCAAGTGTATTATTTAAAAATAAGTCTTATTTTGAAACAAGACATCATTTCACAATCACATATGCAAATTCGAATTTGATTCAATCATAAAAATAAATCATGCAATAGATACACATATATAATCTAAAGTGGTGTGTGAGATTCCATCTATTCTACTAGACTCCATGAGCTAAAACAACTCTACTTGAACCTTGTTCTCGCCTTCATCTGTGTTCACCTGTTCCTGCAATTACTTGCACTCAATTACTGATTAGCAATGACAATCCCCAATAAAAATAATACTAATCATTCAATTGCATTTACATATTATAGAAAATAATGTAAATCATTTAATTGAATTTGACTTTCCTTTTCATTATCATCTAATTTCATTTCAAATTTTATTTCTATTTCAATTTCATTTCATAAGCAGAAAATAAGCATTATTTCCAGATTAATCAATTATAGATAAAGATGGTTCATGGCATGCTTCCCCAATTGGAAGATACCTTTTCCCAATGTCTTATTATTCTTTCAATAAGAGCATATTATTTCAACTTCATAAAAAAATAATCATACATTGTAGTCTCAAATCAAACATAAACAGTAATAGTAGCATCCATCCTATCCAAGTTCACAACATGTGAATCCAACCAGAGTATCAAAGTATCTCATGCAATAATCACATACTACTCTATGAAGTAAAAGAGGAAAATGGTAGTCATCGTCTCAGCATCCTCCCATGTAGCACTATCCTCAGAATATTGGTCCCACTGGACCTTATACTAAATGATATCTATGATATGTAGCTTACCACTACATTGGTCTAGTATTCGGATGGGCTCCACTAGCACCACTCCTGGATCCTATACCTATAAGCAACTGGATTTATAACTTTGAGTACATCTAAGGGTCCCATGTATCTTGGTACCAACTTTTATGATTTCCCAAATGAGTTAGATCACTTATGAGGCTTAACCCTCAAAAATAATTTATCTCCTACAACAAACTATTTGAAAGTCTTGTTTCTACCAACATAGCTTTTCTATCAGTCAACTACCTCTTTCAATCTACCCTTTATCAAATTCATCTGCCTATACATTTTGTTAAGTATATGTAGACCAATGATGATCCTATCTTCCATCCTAACCCAGCTAATAGTTATGTGACATTTCCATCATAGAGTGCCTTAATGGGTGTCATTCCTAAAGATGCATGAAAATAATTGTTACATGGAAACTCAACCAAAGGCAAATACTCTTCTCAATTGTATTGTTAATTTATTTAATACATCCAAAAAGATTCCTCCACTACTTGATTAACTCTTTTTTGTTTGGTCACTTGTTTGAGGATAATATGTTGACTAAGGTTCAATCTAGTTCCCAAACATGTATTCAATATCCTCCAAAACCTAACTGTCATCCTCATATTCCTGTCTAATATTATGATTTCCTGTAACACCATGCAATTAAAAAATTTTCAAATAAATTTCTTTACAAGAGTCAATGATCCATCCTTAAATATTTCTAGGTATGACATGTGCAACCTTTGTCAATCTATAAACAATAACCAAAATCATGTTATACTTGTTTTTACTCATTAATTTAATTGTATAGGGTTCCTAATTATGTTAATATCTTATATATAATCTTTTAGAAATACTAAATACCTCCAAATATTCTAAAGAAGGTGAAATACTTATTTCCTCAAGTTTTCGCTTTTAGGTAAGTACATCCTTTGTTAAAATTCCTAATCACCATCAATTCCTCTTATATATCTATAAAATCTATGATTCATATAATATACTTTGATAGTTTCCCTGACCTTAGGTAATGTTTTCCTCTCACATAATTCCACCATAAATTGTTGATTCAAGTTGACCTTATAATACCCATAACAATTTATGATCAATAGTCCAAATACTCCATTTCCTTTTTCTTCCCAAAATATCCTAACCAGCTCAATACTTCAATTTCTATCATAATAGCATTAGTTGAACTTCTATTGGAAAAACCTTATACTAACTCAAAGTGTAACAGTTTGCCAAAGATCATAGACACTTAGTACTGAGAGCCACTTTTATTCTGATTATATGATCTTGATGATAAAGCCAAGGAAGAAAGAGAATGCAAAATTAATGATCTAATTTGAATTTATTAAATATATACATATACATTAAGTTATAAAAAGGAATAATTGCACTCTTCTACATATAGAAGTCACTAAAAGCTAGGAGTTATACATATACAAGGCATTATTGTCCTAACTAGCACTAACACCTACACTTGGCACACTCTTCACCTTCTACTCCATTGTACATTCTATCAGAGGTTCGCTATGAACATGATAGGAAATGAGTGCATTATGAAATTTGAATAATAATAAAAATTGGATTATCCACCAAAAGGATTAAGAAGAAAAATGATCAATTTCAACAATAAATTATAGAATGTTCATAATGAAACATAAGTCAAGTGTGAACAAGAGCCACAAGTAAACAAAATTGGTGACTTATCCACGAAGATAAGAAAAATATAACTGAGTTAAGAAGTTAAATCAATCCGAAATGAACTTAAAGAATTCATCAATAATTGATATAAAGCATCAAACTTATATACATATCACATGAACTTGGTGACTAAGGTTAGTCACATGTAAGGGAGTATTAGCTACACAACACCTTGGGAATATCATTTCCACGATATTCTAAGAGAGGACTAATCATAGTATCAGTGTTTTTTCACTTGTACCTACAAGGTCCACAAGTTTAAATAAGAGAAAAAGAAATCCTACAATGATTCATCACCTCACAACATATATATCACTCACCTTATACACTATGGACATAGAGTGTAGTAAAATAGCGTTTATATCTTTATGCTAATCTAGAATTCTAGGATAAATTAGAATAATATTGGTTTACAAAGCATCTAAATTTTTTGACACCTATATTGTTATTATATATGCATACATATATATATATATATATATATATATATATATATATATTTATATTATTAATAATATCTTCACTATGATATACTTAATCCATACATTAGACTAGAAAATATTCTCCCTCCATACATGCTAACACCAAACTAGCTCAAGAAGAAGCATTTATTTATTGATTTGAAGAATGATAATACATAGATTTATATCTTCACTTTATGGAGTCCATGGGGTATACCCTTCCAACTCATATGAACTGATTACAATTCACTTGAGAGCAAGATTTTCATAAGGGTTCACTTCATCTTCTTTCATTTCCTTGCTAGGGTTAGTCAGACTAGTCTTGTTTCCAGGAAATTTGGTAGGTGAGATTCCCTTTCCCTTCTCAGCTTGATTAAATATTCCTTTGTTCTTTGGTTCACGAATTGGTTCATTTTCCTCTTCATGTTGAATGCCAACAATTTCCTTCCCGACCCTTTTACTCTCATTTAGAATGTCATGAACTTGTTTGTCAATAGGTTAAAAAATTTCCTCTTCACTCAACCATCCTCCTCCTTCAAGGTTGTTTCTATTAATAAATCTTGGAAAAACTATACTATCCTTCTTGACTCATAGGTATTGTGCATTTCCTACAAAATATTTGTGAATTGTTTGCTTTTTTCACACAATTTCTACGAAAATATCCAACATAAAGTTGTTATGCTTAGGGTTTAATTTATGAAGTGGCTCATAGGCCTTAGTGTTTAAACCATGCCCTGATACCAAAATATAAAGACGTATAATGTTCTAATATTTATAATAAAATGAAATACTTTATATTCTTAAATAAACTCATAAATCCTTTAATAAGTGTATTTACTTCAACCATTATATCCTTAGCTCTATATGATCATTCCAATGATATCATAATATACATGAATTTATACAAATAGTCATTCATAGTATTTCATTCATTCTATGCATCATTAAAATCTACATTTAATACTTAGCCCTTTCAAATGCCTTAAGTTCAAATAACAAGTATAATACAAAGTAAATGATAAGATGCGTCCATTGATCTTCAATCCAAAGCTATCTTAAATGAAATCTCTTAGAAATGAAGCCGAGAACAAGATGCGGGTGCTTTTTCCACCCAACCTTGAAGCTTTCACTTCCTCAGAATTCTTAGTCTATAAAGAATAACTGACCCTGCATGAATTACTTAGCAAAAAGAATTTGATAGACAAGATGGAATCTGGTGCATGCCTAGAATGATACATGCATTTTCTACTTTCTAATTCCATTGAGAAACAAGCAAGATCAATCAAGGATATGGTAGAGACTATAAATAAATCCATCTATTTCAATGGTCAATAAGTTACCTCGCCTAGTGTAATGCCTTGCATAGCAATAAGATATAGGTTGGGAAATTAAACTATTCTATCTATATTTCTACATTCGGCACTTGTCTCAGAAGGTAACTTTCCCCATAAACACATGCTAGATTATCCTAACATATCTAGTCTTCCTATTGATCATAAGACATCAAAATGATTTAAAAAAAGGATAATATTTCTTTCTTAGCTTAACAAGTAATTAAAAACAAGAAGGTGTAACAAATGTATGCATATTTTGGCATATATGTGATTATAAAATCTAGAAATAGAAGTCATGAGAACACATTATTTCTATCTATTTCTCACAAAATCAAAAGAAGCTTCAACATTCAATAATTCCTTGCACTAGTATTTCATCTTCTTTGTAGTTCAAATTCAAAGTTTATAATGCACAAGTTCTCTATCCTCTTATTTGTTTCTATATGGTTTGGTAGTCTCATTTATAAGATTTACACTTATATTTATCAAAAAATCTAGGAAAAATATTTCCTGAATACATTTACGTATATATATATATATATATTTTTCCGCAAGTTTTGTATTTTGATGCCAATCAACAAGATTCTCATAATTAGAGATCTAAAAAACTAAGACTTGAATTCTTTCCTATGATATCATCTTCTATGTTTCCTGATTTGCCTATGGTAAGAACACAAATTAAAAATAGTCATTAATTCCACATCTTTCAAATAACATCAACTATTTCAGATTTTTAGAGTTTTATTCTCTGATCTTTGAATTGTTTTCAAATCAAGTTTACTCTTCTACAATGGTGTTTGTTAGAAGATCTAAGGAGATTTACCAAAGTTTATATTGAAAAACTATTTCTTTCATTGAATTTACATGTATATATATGTAATCTATGTTGCTTTTATACCCAACATACATTAGATAGATAAATACTTTAAGATCTAAAATGTATGTTGTAGATACAACAATGATTCAATTTTCGGAACTTCATGTCAAGAGAGACCAATCAAAATGAATTCATACACTGAATTTAAAGACTTGTGATTCTAATTTTCCTACAACTAAACATCATTCAATTTTATATCGAAAAGAAAATTAACTTTGTTTCTTAAAATGTCCTCAAGAAATTACCATTCAAAAGAAAGCCTACCTGTGAACTCAGAACCAAATATCAGAAGATTGTCGTTGTATTTTCACCAATTCTTCTATTGAAATTCCTTGACTACATCAATTTTCTTCTTCTCTGCCTTTCTTCTTATCTTCTTGTATTCTTTTTGTTTTCTTTTTGGCTATGTCGATTGTTGTTTTATTTTAGCAATCAACAATCCATATTTATGCTAGTCGCATGATGTGTTATCTCCTTGTTTCAGGTTTACATCCCACTACCATCAATGTTTTACCTTGCCACCCATGCATAACCATTAGTACGTCGAATAGTTTGCATGGCCCATGGCCAATGGATTTCACCACATAATACTGACTACTAATGGTACACAATCCATGTCCCACTCAAACTCAACGAGTTCAATACAATGCATATCCCTTGTTCAAAACAAACATAATGTGTTTGTTATAATGCACAGTAGATACTACTCATCGACTCCCCTTTGTACTATGCGATATGCTTTGTTATTAATAACATGCTATTTTAAAAGTCGACCAAATAATAATATATATATATATAGATAATATCAAATGCTTATGTATATGTATATATATAGATATAAAAACAAAATACATGAAGCAAAGTAATTCAATTTCATGATAATTACACACACACACACACACATAAATATATATATATATATATCATAATTATATACATATATACATGTATATGATCGAATCAATATTTGAACTCATACACATATATATACTATTGTCAAAATACAAAAGTGAACACATAAGTATAATATTTCATCTAATTACACATATCTACAAAGAACATATAAATGTACGATCAATATTCATATTAAACATATTATTTAAATATAGGTCTTGTTTTTAAATAAGACATATCATTTCACAATCACTTATGCAAATTTGGATTTGATTCAATCACAAAAATAAATCATGCAACAGATACACATATATATTCTAAAGTGGCATGTGAGATCCTCTATTCTAGTGAAGTCCATGAGCTAAAACAATTTTTCTTCAACCTTGTTCTTGACTTCATCCATGTTCACCTGTTATTGCATTCACTTGCACTCAATTCCTCAACAGCAATGACAATCCCTAATAAAAATAGTACTAAGCATTCAATTGCATTTACATATTAAAGAAAATAATGTAAATCATTTCGTTGCATTTCAATTTGCAGTTCATTATCGTCGAACTTCATTGTAAATTTAATTTCTATTGCAATTTTATTTCACAAGTGGAAAATAAGAATTATTTCCAAATTATTTGATTATAGATAAATATGGTTCATGACTTCCTTTCCCACTTGGAAGAGACATCCTCCTGATGTCTTATTATTCTATCAATAAGAACATAGTATTTCAACTTCATAAAATATGAACCATACATTGTAGTCTCAAATCAAACATATACAGTGATAGTAGCATCCATGCTATCCAAGTTCACAACATGTGAATCCAACCAGAGTATCAATGTATCTCATGCAATAAGCACATACTACTCTAAGAAGAAAAAGAGGAAAATGAAAGTCAATCATCTCAACATCCTCCCATGTAAGACTACCCTCAGAATATTGGTCCCGCTCGACCTTATTCTGAGTGAAATCTCTAGTATGTAGCTTAATGCTACATTGGTCTAGGATTTGAATGGGCTGCACTAGTACCACTCCTAGATCATGTACCTATAAGAAACTAGATTTATAACTTCTAGTACATCTAAGGGTCCTACGTATTGATGATTTACAAAATAAGATATAGCTCTTATGATGATTAACCTTCAGAAAGAATTTATCTCCTGCACCAAAGTATCTGAAAGTCCTGTTTTTATCAACATAGCTTTTCTATCTTTGTATTGCCTCTTTCAATCTACCCTTTATCACCTTCATCTTCTCATCCATTTCTTTAAGTATATCTGGACCAATGATGATCCTATCTTCCATCCTAACCCAACTGACAAGTGCACAACATTTATGTCATATAGTACCTTAATGGGTGTCATTCCTAAAGATGCATGAAAAGAATTGTTACATGGAAACCTAACCAAAGTCAAATAATCTTCCCACTTGCATTGTTATTTCATGCGATACATCCAAAAAGATTCCTCCACTACCTGATTAACTCCTTTCTATTTGGTCATCTATTTGACGATGATATGCCAAATAAGGTTCAATTTAGTTCCCAAAGATATATTCAATATCATCCAAAACCTAACTTCCATCCTGGTATTCCTATCTGATATTATGATTTCTTGAAAACCATGCAATTGAAAAATTTCTGAATAAATTTCTTTACAAGCGTCAACGATCCATCCTTAAAGATTTCTAGGTATGAAATGTGCAACCTTTGTTAATTTGTCGACAATAACCAAATTCATGTAATACATTTTTCTACTCATTAATTTAGTTGTACAAGGTTCCCAGTTACATTACTATCTTATATATAATCTTTTAGAAATAATAAATACCTCAAAATATTCTGAAAAAGATGAAATACTTATTTCCTCAAGTTTTCACTTTTAGGTAAGTACATCCTTTATTAAAATTCCTAATCACCATCAAGACCTCTTATATATCTATAAAATCTATGATTCATATAATCTACTTCCATAGTTTTCCTGACCTTATGTAATGTTTCCCTCTCACATAATTCCACCACAAACTGCTGATTCAAGTTGGACCTTATAATACCCGTAACAAGTTATCATCAATAGTCCAAACACTCCAATTTCCTTTTTCTTCTCAAAATATCCTAACCAGCTCAATTCTTCAATTTCTATCATAATAGCATGATTTGAACTTCTACTGGAACAACCTTATACTAACTCAAAGTGTAACCATTTGCCAAAGATCATACACACTTAGTATTGAGAAGCACTTTTAATCTGATTATATGATCTTGATGATAAAGCCAAGGAAGACAAAGCACTCAAAATTAATGATCTAATTCAAAGTTATATACATATACACTAATTTATCAAAAGCAATACTTGCATTCTCTTCAACACATATAATTCACTCAAAGCTAGGATTTATACATATACAAGGAGTTATTATCCTAGCTAGCACTAACACCTACGCTTGGCACACTCTCCACCTTCTACTCCCTTGTACATTATATTAGAGGTTCGCTATGAACATGATAGGAAATGAATGGACTATATAAATTGAATAATAATAATAATTAGATTAGACACCACAAGGATTAAGAAGAAAAATGATCAATTTCAATAGTAAATTATAGAATGCGTATAATGAAACATTAAGTCAAGTGTGACCGAGAGCCACAAGTAAAAAAATTTGGTGACTAATCCACAAAAATAAAGAAAAAATATAATTGAGTTAAGAAGTTAAATCAATCCAAAATCAGCTTAATGAATTCATCAATAATTCATATAAAGCATGAAACTATATACATATCACATGAACTGGGTGGCTAAGGTTACTCACATGTAAGGGAGTATTAGCTCAACAAAACCTTGGGAATATCCTTTCCAGGCTATGCTAAGATAGGACTAATCATAGTATCAATGGTTTTTTTTATTGTACCGACAAGGTCCATAAGTTTAAATAAGAGAAATACAAATCCTACAATGATTCATCACCTCACAACATATATATCACTCACCTTATACACTATGGACATAGAGTGTAGTAGAATAGCGTTTATATCTTTACACTAATCTATAATTCTAGGATAAATTAGAATAATTTTTGTTTATAAAGCATCTAAATTTTATGACAACTATATTGTTATTATATATATATACATACATATATACATACATATATACATGCATATATACATGCATATATATATATATATTTATATTATTAATAAGATGTTATCTATGCTATACTTAATCCATTTATTAGACTAGAAAATATTCTCCCTCCATCCTTTCTAACACCAAACTAGCTCAAGAAGAAGCGTTTATTTATTGATTTCAAGAATGATATTACATAGATTTATATCTCCACTTATGAAGTCAATGGGGTATACCCTTCCGACTCATATAAACTGATTACAATTGACTCAAGACACTAGTACAAAAGTAGTTATATATGACTAAAAATACTACTATAAATTGTAGATAAATGACTAAATTTGATCACAAGACAACTCAAAGATTATTTCCAGTTATAAATCAATTTGATCATGTGACTATTGGTTATTTTGATCGATCAATTTGGTCATCGGTGCGGTCATCAATTTCGTCATTGATTTAGTCATATATTTAATCACTAATTTAGTCATATATTTAATCATTAATTTAGTCATTGATTGTTGTTATCTGGTCATTTATTTAGTCATGATAGTCACTAATTTAGTCATATATTTAATCATGGTAGTCATTTATTTAGTCATATATTTAGTCATTAATTTAGTCATTGATTGTTCTTAGAGTGATATATGAGCACACAATAATAACAACGGCATAAAAATACCATTTGCATAACTAAACAATTTAGAAATAGAAAGCAAGAAAAAAGAGCCCTATAATAATGAGCAGATGCTCCAAATGTACATAGTATGCATTAGTAAAGACTTTGTACGAGTACATAATAATCACAAGTTATACATGAAAAAAAAATTTGCTCACAGTTTTCTAAATAGTGAAGAATGAACTATAATAGGTTTTCTAAGAGCTATTGCAATATGAGGTTATTGATCATTTGTGTCTAAAGTCCCTTATGACCACCATCCAATTGGTCTCAAGTGTTTTTCTATTAAAAAATTGTCAGTCAGTCAATCACCTAAGGTATAAATACATGTCAACTCTTCAATGGTACTTCAAAGATTAGAAATGTAGTTTGTTGGATGATCTACAATGTTCATCAATTTTGGGGCAATGGACCTTGCATATTCACATGAGCCTTCATGGATTTGCATAAAGAAAAAAAAAACCAACTATTTCTATTAATATATAGAACATATGAGAAATTCATACAAATTAATATCTTATTTGAATGATGGAACAAAAATCTAGTTTTTATAGCTTTCTCTGATATTTCCATACTTGCACAAGATTTATAGAAAATTGGTGGTCTATGAAGAATTATAATCTACTAGTAATTTATACAGACATAGCCAAAGGAATTTCATACCAAAGAAATGCATATTGATAGCCATGTGGATGAAGTTGAAAAAATAGTGAGGAGCAAGGCTTGTTACAAACGTAAAATATACCCTTGGGAAGCTACAAGAATTTGTATACAATTCAAAGAAAGAAAGAAGTCCAAACCCCAAAGCTTAATAGTTCATGAAAAGAAAAAGTTGCAGCCATTGCAAAGAAAGCTTGGGTTTTTTATCATTCAATGCAAATGAAAGTTACCCAAGAAAACCATGATACATGGCACAATGCACCCTAGATCAGGGTTAGAATGTGGAATATCAAACCAAGGGCATAGAAGACGACCACAATAGCTTTGTCACAAAGCCTTCAACACACTACAACATTCATATGCCTAAAAGCCAGAATCCTAAAGATAAAGTTGTGAAACAAACCTTGAGGTCTGTGATAAAATATAATGAAGAATACAACAAATACAGTCTCAGAGTTCAATACAAATGAGTAACATAACCAATGTACCAGTAGCCCAAAGCACAAGGAGCAACTTTACAAGGTCTAGATAAATAAATATGACAAATCTCAATAATAAAAAATAAATTTATTGATAAATAAATTTTTAAACAAAAACAAATATAGCAATGTGAGAGGGTGTAAGGGGGGAAATGGGGAAGCCAAAGGCTTGCCCCAACCTTGTGGGAAGCGGCACCTCAGGAAGCTATGACCAACTGTTTGGGCCACGACCCCCAGGGACCTGTCACCCACATAGTGGGCCTTGTGAGCCATGACCCACTGTGTGGACCACGAACCCCAGGGATTTGTGACCCACAAAGTGGGTTTCATGAGCCATGACCCAATATGTGGGCCACGAGCCCCAGGGAGCCACAGACCACATGGGCTCGACTCCTTCCTTTCCGCCTCTCACCATGACAACACACAGTCGCTTGGGGGGGGAAATCTTGACCTTCCCTCCACCGTATGGTTTTCCTCTCGCCGTCCTTCATATGTCAACCCTGCAAACAATAATAAGAGGTAAAGAGATATAGATGCCCTAACTTAGTATTAAGTTAGGGCATTGATAAAACGGGTCTAGCAAGTGGTTTGAAATTTAGGGTTTGAAATATTTTAAGTGGAATTATATTTCTTTTAAGAATATATATAAGCATGTGTACTATATATATATAGAAGGAAAATATAGATATAAAGATACACACACACACACACACACACATATATATGAACATTTAGATATACATATATACATTCATTAAACAATTGGTTATGATTATAATATATATCTTTACCCGAGTAAAGATATCCCTAAATGATTAAATTTATGATTTGTGATTGCCAATGGGAAGTTTAATTAATATTAAAGTTGATTTACTTAATTGTCATATTTTTACGAAGGCATGTTTAATTTTAATGTTGGTCAATAAATATTTACTATTTTGAATAGGAATCAATTTTAAACGTTACAAAGTAAGTATTCTAGTTTTTAATTTGATTAAATTAGATAAATAAATAATTGAGTAAATCTAATATAAACAATGTATATGACAAGTAAAGTATTAATGAAATGAGAATTAGATTAGGCTCTTTAGTTTGTATAAGAGGTGATTTTGATTTGTTAATACAGTTATTATACTTTGTAGCGAGAATCTACTTGTAGTATTCAAATATTATATGTGATTGATGTGCTATTGAACTCTATAAATATATTTAACAAAATTAGGATTTTGGTTGTCTTTAAAAATCATCATCATGTCCTATTTCTACAATTTTTTTGTCAATCTTTCACCTCAAATTTGAGTCCTATGTCCTAAAATTTTATCAAGATGGTATTAATTATGATCACCATTAATGAACATGTTGTGCCATGCTATATGACTTTTATTCTTATTATATTTTTATAAAAATAAAAAAAATTAATATAATACATCTACTAATAAAATAATTTATTATTTATAAATAAAAGTAATATTTAAATAATAAATAATTTACAAACAAAAATATTAAGATCAATTTTTTATATCATTTCCAAAAGTACCTAATTTCTTTAAGAGAAGAGCCAGACAATTATCTAGTCATTTATTTAGTCATTTATTTAGAATTTAGTCATTTATGTAGTCATTTTTTTTTGTCTGATCTCACCCGATGACCAAATTAGTCATTTATTTAGTCATTCATAGCTTTCTTGTTAAAAATTGCTAAAATTTTGTCTCGTGACTAAAACTTTTGGTCACGTAGTCATTTATTGGTCATATTTCTACTAGTGAGAGGAAGATGCTCATAAAGATGTTCTTCAGCTTCTTTCATTTCCTTGCTAGGGTTAGTTAGACTAGTCTTGTTTCCAAGAAATTTGGTATGTGAGATTCCATTTTCTTCTTAAATTGATTAACTATTCCTCTCTTCTCTAGTTTAGGAATTGGTTCATTTTCCTCTTCACTCAACCATCATCCTCTTTCAAGGTTGTTGCTATCAATAAATATTGGAAAACTATACTATCCTTCTTGACTCGCAGGTATTGTGCATTTCCTCCAAAGGATTTGCGAGTTGTTTTATTTGTTCATAATATTTTTATGAAAATATCCACCATAAAGTTGTTATGCTTAGGGTTTAATTTATGAAGTGGCTCATAGGCCCTAGTGTTTAAACCATGCTCTGATACCAAAATGTAAAGACGTATAATGTTCTAATTTTGATAATAAAATAAAATACTCTCTATTCTTAAATAAACTCATAAATCCTTTAATAAGTCTATTTACTTCAACTATTATATTCTTAGATCTATATGATCATTCTGATGATATCATAATATATGCAAATTTCTACAAATAGTTGTTCATAATATTCAATTCATTCTATGCATCATTCAAATCTACATTTAATACTTAGGCCTTTCAAATGCCTTAAGTTCAAATAACAAGTATAATACAAAGTAAAGGATAAGATGCATCCATTGATCTTCAATCCAAAGCTATATTCAATGCAATCTTATAGAAATGAAGATTAGAACAAGATTCGGGTACTTTTTTCAGTCAACCATGAAGCTTACACATCCCCAAAATTCTTATTTTATAAAGAATATGAGACCTTGCATGAATTGCTTAGCAAAAAAAAATTGATAGACAAGATGGAATTTGGTGCATGCCTAGAAAGACATGCATTTTCTTATTTCTAAGTCCATTGAGAAACAAGAAAGATCAATCAAGGATATGGTAGAGAGGGTAAATAAATCCATCTATTTCAATGGTCAATAAGTTACCTGGTCGAGCATAATTACACGCATAGCAATAAAATATAGGTTGGAAAAGAAAACTATTCTCTCTATAATTCCACATTCGGAACCCATCCCGAAAGTTAACTTTCCCCATAAACACATGCTATATTATCCTAACATATATAGTCTTCCTATTGATCATAAGACATCAAAATAATTTAAAAGGAAGACAATCTTTCATTTTTCACTTAACAACTAATTTAAAAACAAGAAAGTGTAACACATGTATGCATATTTTGGCATATACATGATTATAAAATGCAGAAATAGAAGGTATGAGTACACATTCTTTCTATCTATTTCTCACAAAATCAAAATAAGGTTCAACATTCAAAAAATCCTTACACTAGTATTTCATCTTCTTTGTAGTTCAAATTCAAAGTTTA
Organism: Cryptomeria japonica; assembly: GCF_030272615.1. Classification (NCBI taxonomy): domain Eukaryota; kingdom Viridiplantae; phylum Streptophyta; class Pinopsida; order Cupressales; family Cupressaceae; genus Cryptomeria; species Cryptomeria japonica. The sequence continues at coordinate 370,422,488 of NC_081411.1, forward strand.
TAACACACAAGTTCTCTATCCTCTTATTTATTTCTAGATGGTTTGGTAGTCTAATTTCTAAGATTTATACTTATGTTTATCAATAAACCTAGAGAAATATTTCCTTAATACATTTATGTATATATATAATTCTCCTCAAGTTTTGTATTTGATGCCAATGGACAAGATTCTCATAATAAAAAATCTAAAAACTAAGACTCTAATTCTTTTCTACGATATCATCTTCTATGTTTCATGATTTCCCTATGGTAAGAACACAAACTAACAATAGTCATTAATTCCACATGTTTAAAATAACATCAACTATTTCATATTTTTAGAGTACTAATCTCTAATCTTTGAATTATTTTCAAATCAAGTTTACTCTTCTACAATGGTGTTTTTTACAAGATCTAAAGAGGGTTACCGAAGTTTATATTGAAAAACCATTTCTTTCATTTAATTCATGTGTATATATATGTAATCTATATTGCTTTTATCCCTAGAATACATCATATAGATAAATACTTTAAGATCTAAAATATATGTTATAGATACAACAATGATTCAATTTTTCAGAACTTCTTCAGAGAGAGACCAAACAAAATGAATTCATACACCAAATTTAAAGACTTTTGATTCTAATTTTCCTACAACTAAACCTCATTCAATTTTTTATCCAAAAAACAACTAACTTTGTTTCTTAAAAAGTCCTGAATAAAATACCATTCAAAAGAAAGCCTACCTATGAATTCAGAACCAAATATCAGCAGATTGTCATTGTATGTTCACCAATTCTTCTGTTGAAATTCCTTGACTGCATCCATTTTCTTCCTCTCTACCTTCCTTCTTATCTTCCTGTATTCTTTTTGTTTTCTTTTTGGCTATGTCGATTGTTATTTTTTTTTACCAACCAATAGTCCATATTTATTCTAATTGCATGCTATGTTATCTCCTCATTTTAAGCTTACACCCCACTTCCAACAATGTTTTACCTTTCCACCCGTCCATAACCATTGGCACGTCAAGCAATTCACATGGCCCATGGCCAATGGATTTTACTACGTAGTGCTGACTACTAATGATACACAGTCTGTATCCCACTTGAACTGAATGAGTTTGATACAATGCATAGTCCTTGTTCAAAACAAACATAATGTGTTTGTTATAATGCATAGTAGATACTACTCATCGACTCCCATTTGCACTATATGATATGCTTTGTTAATAGTAACATGCTATTTAAAAAGTTCGCCAGAATAATATATATAATATATGTATAGATAATATCAAATGATTATATATATGCATATGTATATATATAGATATAAAAACAAAATACATGAAGTAAAGTAATTCAATTTCATGATAATTATATATATATATATATATATATATATATATATATATATATATCATAATTATATACATATATACATGTATATGATCGAAACAATATTCAAAGTCACACACACACACACACACACACACACACACACATATATACTATTATCAAAATACAAAAGTGAACACATAAGTACAATATTTCATCCAATTACACATATCTACAAAGAATGTATAAATCTATGATCAATATTCATATTAAACCTATTATTTAAAAATAAGTCTTGTTTTGAAATAAGACATATCATTTCACAATCACTTATTCAAATTGGGATTTGATTCAATCACAAAATTAAATCATGCAACATACACACACACACACACACACACACACATATATATATTCTAGAGTAGTCTGTGAGATTCCATCTATTCTAGCAAATTCCATGAGCTAAAACAACTTGTTGGTGTAAATAAATATTCATTCTGGATATTATTACACTTACTTAAGTTAACTTAGGATAATGCATCTTTTCGTAGTTTGGATTTGAGACACTTAGGGAAGTGTGCACATAGGGATAGAGCTTGTAGGAGAAATTCCACCTTTTGTGGTCTTATTTTGCTATTACACTCCACATTCGGTGGGTCATCCACCTCTTGTGGAATATTATATTATTTCTTCTACCTACCCCTAGTATTTCTTACCTACCCTTGTTTCTCATTGAGCCACATGTCATATTTGTGTGCTCATACATCCATATGGCATTGCCTATATAAGCAAGCCTATATTCATTGTATTGGTTAATCCAGTTGATTATTTTGCATATTGATGAGAATACAGTTTGTTCTTGTCATTCTATTGTCTCTTTTATGCTTTTCATTGTGCCCTTGATCTTGGCAAAATCCTACATGGTATCAGAGCTATTGGGGCTTCATTGATTGGTTTTTGGAGACATCGTGGAAGGCTTCTATTTTCGGATTTGGGGATCTTCATTTTTTGGGGGCGTCATACAGTGATTTGGACATCACCGTTGCATCCGGGAGGTCGTTTCCATAAATTTCGACTATAAAGTCGACCTATTTTGGTGAGAAATTTTTTTTCCCCATTTTGGCTATTATCATATGGATTTCGAAATTTAAAAAAAATAAAATTATTTTTCAAAAAAATTGAAAAAAAAAATAGCGATCTAAAAAAATAAAAAATAAAAAATAAAAAAAAATAAAAAAAGTTTTTTTTGGATTGCTGTTTTTTGGGGTCCGCAGACCTCCCCGTACCTGCGTGTTTTGCAGCTTGCAGGTCGTACCTGCACTGTCGCAGGTCCATGTCACCTGCTGCCACCGCCGCCCGTGTAGGTCTCTGCGCCTGCTCCGGCCGTGTACCCTTAAGAGCCTGCCACTGTCACCGGCTATCCCATCTTCCCAGCTTCCACCACACCCCACTCACTACCATTGCCACCGCCGGCTGCCTCGCTAACACCGCCGGCTTCCCTCAGCTCTCGGCCGCGGGTCTCCGGCCCTCCGGCGCCTCGGCTCTCGGCCGCCGAAACCCTCTGGTGACACCTTCTCTCCGTCGGTGCTACAAACTAGGTGGAAACTACATTTGCCACATGGCAGGAAGCTACTGGCCCGCGGGCAAAACCGTATACTCTATCTGCCACGTCAGAATCCGTACGCAGTCCAGTTCGTACGCATAGTCATCTGCCTAGTCAGTAGTCCGTATAGTACGAATGCCCAATCAGCAGGGAGGTGAATTTTTCGTGATGGTCATATGGCTGTCAAATTTAACATAGTAAACTTCTGATGTCAGCACCACATCAGCATTTTTTGAAAATTTTTTGACCCCTCTCCATTGAGCTTTTCAGTTTTGCAGTCCAACTTTGAAAGGCCATATTTTGCTCATTTTTGCTCCTTTTTTGGTGCAATTTTTTTTGAAATGGGCTAAGATTTCATGATCTTCATAGTGGTGTGGTTATTTAATAATTTTGGTGCACAAGCTTTTTGGAATTTTTGGATTCTCTCAGCTGTACCTGTCAAATCCTCAATTCAGCAACTTCAAAGGCCTCGTTTGAGCTTATACGACCTCCTTTTCAGGTGCTGTTTTTTTTTAAAGTGCATGTTTTTTCATCTACTTTCATAATCTATGATTAGATTTTGGAGATTTTGAGTAGAAATTGTAGTTTCAGATATTGGTCTTATTTGGCCTATTAGGTACTTGTAAATTGAATGGATCTTAGTTAGATCTCTTGCATTATCAGTTTGAATCTCTTTTGGCCTTATTGAGGTAGTTGTAAAATTGTAAATCAGAAGTCCACTTTGCCATTTTTTGCAAGTGGCCCATTATATACGCACTACTTATAAAGTGTCAAATCATCACATTTGGGGGGGGTTCTTTAATTGAGTGAATTTGGGGGGGTGTCTTATGTGATTGTGCCTCTTTTTGTGCTCTTTCCATTTTTTGCAATGAGTCCTAATAAATTTCCACCTTTAACTCCACATAATTATGCATCATGGAAAATTAAAGTATGGAGTAAATTAATGGAAAAGGGTTTCACACATTACATAGATGGAACAATAACAATACCACCTGATCATAAGGCTGATCCAAATGGTCAATTAGAATGGCTCACAAAGAATTGCATGGCTCTTGGAACCTTACGCAAGTATGTATCAGATGACCTCATTTTTCACATTGAGAAGTGTAAAACAATCAAAGAGGCTTGAGATATGTTTCAGAAATTGTATGGACAAGTTGATGAAATCAGAGGCTATCAGATTGACAATGAGCTCACCAACTTGGATTCCAAGAGTTTTGATACAATCCAAGATTATGTCACCAAAGCAAATGAGCTAAGAGCAAAGCTTAAGGATTGTGGAATTGACAAAAAGGATGCTTAGTTGATATTCAACTTGTTGGACAAGCTTGCACCAGAATATGTAGCATTTGTATCTAGCTTCCAAAGTCATCGTTTGACAGTGGGGAGTTCTTATGTTATGCCTTCATTTGATGCTTTCACAAAAATGTTAATATTGGAACAATCTAAGTTGTTGAACATGGGGTTTCTCAAGTCTTCAAAGTCTAAGGCTTTGGTAGCTAATCAAGGGAATCAAGGAAGTGAAGGCAAAGATTCCAACAAGAAGAAGAAGCACTCTAAGTCTAAGCCACACCAAGAAAAAGGACAATCATCCTCTCCATCAAAAGGCAATTTTTCATCCTCTTCCAAGAAGGGGACACCACCTAAGAAGGATAAACCAACTTGTGCATATTGCAAGAAGTATGGTCATGATGAGCATCGATGCCACACAAAGCAAGTTGATGAGTTAACCAATCTTCTTAAGAAAAACAACATCAACTTGCCATCTGCCTACACAAAGAAGGATTCATCTCCTTCCTCTTCCTCATAGTCTAAGGGAAAAGGGCAAGCATTTGTGGTTACAACAAGTTCTTCACAACAGTGGATACTTGACTCGGGTGCCTCATATCACATGGGTTCTACAAAGGAGCAATTTTCTTCATTGGAGCCATCTAAGGTACCTCACTTTTACATAGGTGATGATACAGAGGTAGAGGTTGAAGGGAAAGGTTCAGTTGACATGGATGATGGAACATTTGAGAATGTTCTCTATGTTCCTAACTTGTCTACCAACCTTCTCTCCATCTACCAAATCACTCACTATGGGAATGGGAAAAAGGTTGAGTTTACACCAGATTCAGTTGTGGTAAAGGAACTTGATGATGATGCCTTGGTAGCAGTGGGACAAGTCAATGACAACTCAAGGCTTTATTCATTCTCCCACTTTGTGCCAAGTTCACCTTCTAGGGCCTTGCTTACTCATTCAAATTCAGAAAGTAAGCTATGGCATGAGCGGTTTGGTCACCTCAACTACCGCTATCTTCAACAACTAAGCACTAAAGACATGGTCATAGGTCTACCTCGAATCATTTTTTCAGAGGGCGTATGTTGAGGTTGTTCCATGGGCAAGCATCTCGAAGAGAAGTTTGATAAAGGGAAAGCTTGGAGAGCTTTGGAAGTTCTTCAACTTGTTCACAGTGATGATGCTTCACTTGGGTCTACTTTCTCATTCATAAGAGTGAAGTATTTGACAGATTTCAAGACTTCAAGACTCGTGTGGAGAAGCAATCAAGGAAAGTGGTCAAGATTCTTCGCATAGATAATGGAAGGGAATATGTGAACAAAAGACTTGAGGATTTTTGTACACTTGAGGGGATTGATCTTCAGTATTCTATTGCATACACTCCACAATAGAATGGAGTTGCTGAATGCAAGAATAGAACTCTCAAAGAAATGGCTAGCTGTATGATACATGTACGTTCTCTTGATCCTACCTTTTGGGTAGAGGCTATCAGTTGTGCCACACACATCCAGAATCGGGTTCCTCACAAAGCTTTGTAAGGTATTACTCCTTTTGAGGCTTGAGATGGTAGGAAACTGATTGTGAGACATTTCAGAGTCTTTGGGTGTCCAGCATGGGCTCGCATACCTCCGCAGAAATGCAAGGCATTGGAACCTCAAAGTCGGCCTTGCATATTTGTTGGATATCCTGAGGGTGTTAAGGCATACAGATTGATGGATCCAGAGACACATGAGGTGTTCATTGAGGGGAGTGTTCACTTTGAGGAAAGCTCTCCTAGCTTAGCCTCTCTACCTCCTCCACCTTTCTCCATTGTGGATAGTGATGTTAGTGATTCAGATGATGAGACTCCTTCAACTCTGACTCGCAGGGTAACACCTCCGCAGGGTTCACTTGCAGTTGAGGAGCCTCATTCTCCACCTCCACCTAGACCTCGTTGGGCTTAATAGACACTTGAGTCCATAGGTTCTCTTGTTGGGGATCCTTCAGATACACAGAGAACTCGATCACAACATCAGGATCTTCCACATGCATTCATTGCTACCACTTCCGATCCACAGACATTTAGGGAAGCATCAGGGGTTCCTGAGTGGGACCAAGCTATGGAGGAAGAGTATAGTTCCTTGATGAGGAACAACACATGGGATTTAGTCCATCTCCCTAAGGGGAGAAAGATGGTTCGATGTAAGTGGATCTATCAAACCAAGTTTGCAGTGGATGGTAGTGTGGATAAGTATAAAGCTCAACTTGTTGTGAAAGGTTTCTCTCAGGTTGCAGGTGTTGACTATACTGAGACCTTTGCACCCATAGCCAAGATGAACTCCATTCATTTGACACTTGCTATTGATGCAGCTCATGGTTGGGTTGTACATCAGATGGATGTGAAGAGTGCTTTTCTTCATGGTGATATTGATGAGGAGATTTATATGGAGTAGCCATAGGGTTTCATCCAGGATACTTCCTTGGTTTGTAGACTAAGGAAATCTCTCTATGGCCTTAAGCAGGCCCCCAGGGCTTGGTACACCAAGATGGATTCCTTTCTTCTCTCCATAGGGTTCATCAGGTGTCATTCCAATCCGAATGTCTACATTTTGCGACAGGATGACTCTCACTTGATACTTGTGCTCTATGTTGATGACTTGATCATTACAGGGAGTACTTCATCCATCATTAGCAGGGTCAAATCTGCTTTGCATGATAGATTTGCTATGACTGACTTGGGTCTTTTGCACTACTTTCTCAGGATAGAGATTTCACAGTCACCTTTCGGGATTACTCTATCATAGCCCAAGTATGCTCTTGTTCTACTTGCACGCTTTCATATGGTTGATTGTAAGCCTGCCCTGACTCCCTTTCTTTCAAGAGTCAAGCTTGAGGCTCAGTGTTCTTCTCCACCAGTTGATGCCACTTTGTATCGTCAGCTTGTGGGTAGTCTCATCTACTTGACTCATACACACCCTGATATTTCATTTGCAGTTGGCATGGTTTCCCACTTCATGCAGGAACCACGTGAGCTTCATTGGAAAGCCACCAAATGCATCCTTCATTACATCCAGGGTACACATCACTATGGGATTCACTATGCAGCAGGCACAGGACTTTGCTTGGTTGGTTACACAGACTTCGATTGGGCTGGTGATCTAGTTGATCATAAGTCTACTTCTAGTTATATTTTTCACCTTGGTTAGGGCCCCATTTGCTAGCAGAGCAAGAAGTAACATGCTATTGCTCTTTCTTCGACTGAGGTTGAGTATCAAGGCACTGTTAACGCAGCGACTGAGACCATTTGGCTCCAACAGATTCTCACCAAGTTTGGATTCACCACTCCATGGCCAACAGTTCTACATTGCGACAATCAGAGGGCTATTGCGATCTCGAAGAATCTGGTCCAGCACCAGTAGACCAAACACATCAAGATTCATATGCACTATATCCAAGAGCTCATCCAGGAGCAAGTCATTGATTTGTAGTATTGTCCTACAGTAGAGCAGGTTGCTGACATATTCACCAAACCTTTCACCGAGAGTAAGTTCCAGTAGTTACGAGCTCTCTTGGGGGTGCGAGATGTGTCATTAGGGGGTGTCAGCTGACTTCTCCTTCCTCTCTTATGGGGGGGACTTTTTCCTCTCTGAGGTTTTGTCCTTCTTCTTTGAGGGTCTTTTGTACATTCATCTCTCTTTTGGGGGGGAGTTTTTTCCCACTGGGTTTTCTCCCTTTCTCTGTTTGTGAGAGATTGCATTGCATAGTTTTGCTTGCATTTGCATATTGTACATGGGTACCTATCATGGCCTAGTCAGGACCCATCTTGCATTGTTGACTTGAGTCTTCATTCCCCTAAGTTGCACTTAAGGGGGGGTGTTGGTGTAAATAAATATTCATTTTGGATATTATTACACTTACTTAAGTTAACTTAGGATAATGCATCTCTTCGTAGTTTGGATTTGAGACACTTAGGGAAGTGTGCACATAGGGATAGAGCTTGTAGGAGAAATTCCACCTTTTGTGGTCTTATTTTGCTGTTACACTCCACATTTGGTGGGTCATCCACCTCTTGTGGAATATTATATTATTTCTTCTACCTACCCCTATTATTTCTTACCTACCCTTATTTCTCATTGAGCCACATGTCATATTTGTGTGCTCATACATCCATATGGCCTTGCCTATATAAGCAGGCTATATTCATTGTATTGGTTAATCCAGTTGATCATTTTGCATATTGATGAGAATACAGTTTGTTCTTGTCCTTCTATTATCTCTTTTATGCTTTTCATTGTGCCCTTGATCTTGGCAAAATCCTACACAACTCTAATTGAACCTCTTTCTTCCCATCATCAACGTTCACCTATTCCTGCATTCGCTTGCACTCAATTTGTCATCAACAATGACAATCCCCAATAAAAATAATACTAATTATTCAATTGCATTTACATATTAAAGAAAATAATGTAAATTATTTCATTGTATGTTAATTTCCATTTCATTATCATCTAATTTCACTTTAAATATCATTTCTATTTCAATTTCATTTGATAAGCGGAAAATAAGCATTATTTACATAATCAATTATAGATAAATATGGTTTGTGACACTCTAGTAATCCATAAACACATTGCCCTACAAAAAAACTAAACAACAAAAGTGAAGGACCTTCTTTCTCTCTCCAAGATTTCAAGTTGATATGAATCTCCATCTAAAAGATTTGTCCCTTTCTTCTTCAAGCATCTCTCCTCCATCCAAATTGTCTAAATGGGGAAGTGGATAATGGCCCCTATCCCCATTCTCCACAAGCTATTTAGATATTTGCACCCAACACACTATTCCCAAAGCTTCTAACTCGCCACCTTAAAAAATGTGAGCTTTTGAATTGTCCCATCAAGACCAAAGGACAATAGAACACTTCCTAGAGGTCCCCAACCCCAAGCTATTGATCTTAGAGATATTTTTTCACAAGGATCATTAAAATTGACTAAAAGACACCTTTTAAAGACCCATACTAGTTTTAGCTTAATCCAATCGTCTTGTAACCTTAACCCTATCTCATGACATGATTTAAAATTATATACCCTCTCAACACATTAAATTGACCCTTAATAATAAAACCCCTAAGCATGATAGTTAAATTCTTTCATTTCCTTTTAAGAAAATAAGACTACTCTTGCAACTTATTCAAGAGGCATTGATTAGGTAATGTTGTCTCTCCTTGATCCTATTTATACACCCACCTTCTTGCATAATACAACCACAAGTATAGTTAGATAATCATAATAAATTGTACTAGTCGCTATCCAAATTCTAGTAATTCTACTTATGACTTGTTGACTCATCCTTTCTAACAAATTACAAATTCTTGTCATCTGTAATAGTTCATATGTGCATATATGATTATTGATTAATAATTATCAATTCAACATAATTAATAATTAGATGTTAAAGCGAGTTCAATTTCATCATAACTAAAGAAGGTACATTTCTATAATTATGAAAACATAACCAGTGTAATAATATTACTACCAATATATTGCCATTTCAATTTTAACTAATTAACATTTAGAGTTTATTTAACATTTAGTGATGTGGGATCTTACATCTGCCTTCCATTGGATTATACTTCCTCCTAGATGTCACAAATGTCCCAACACTTTACCATCTTCTTTTATTTTCATAATCATACATCTTTACTTTTTTTGCCTCATGCATATAAAGCCTTAATCATATTGCATGTTAAAGAAGTCCCTTTCTTGGGTTGGGGGCTTGGTTCGATTGGCGAGATCTTCCTATGGTAAAGCATGAGGTCATGAGGTCAAGTCTCTCCCTAGCTCACATGACATTAGAGCACATGTTTTTAATTATACAAGCAGGGAGAAGACCCTGAACTAAGAAAAAAAAGAGTTACTTTTGTCACGGAGGATTGCACCCATGATGCAAAGTGAAGGTGAATCTCTAGAGATTAGACCAACTTCCTATCTAGTGAATCTTTTGCAAATGATTTTGATATGAAAAGGGATAGAATAATTGCATATAATTGAAAATCTATCCTAATGGGGTGATGCAACAAATAATTTTCTATCTGAAATCTGTAACCACGAAACTTGCAAATACCTTCCAACAAATAATCTTGAATTTCACAACTCAATTGAACATGCAGATGCATAAATATTTCCTAGAAAGGGATGAATTTAATGCATGCATGAAGGAAAACAACAGGTTTTCACAACTTCAAGCAATTAAAATCAACTAACACAAACTAGAACCTGCAACTAACATGTATCTCCTTGAACCACAAAATGACTGAATAAGACAAATTAGAGGATAAAAATCACAAGAAATCATCAAATCATTCATTCACCAGATAATACAAGAAGTACTAAGAAGGAAATTCGCTCCTATATTACTAAAAATTAAAGAATCTGCTATTGCAAAACTCAAATACTGCTGAGCTAGAATGCCATCCTTTAGCATGAAAGGGGCTAAAATCAATCCACAATAATGCTGCGGAAAGGAAAATAACTAGAGGGAAAAAAGGAGAGAGAGAATATATAGAACCCATGATGAAATCTCCTCCAAAACCCTAAAATAGAAAAAGTTGCACAAGAAAAATCTTTGGGCAAATTTACCCAAAAAAGCATGTAAAACACATGCCAAAATCTGCTAAAAATAGTATCCGATGATAAAAATAGCCCCTAAACTCATAAAACATGCAACTGATACTCTGACTACTATGAACTGCCAAAAATAGCCTCCCAAGAAGCTCCAATCCCTCTGAAAAAATTTGCATGCTGATCCTGCCAAATATAGCCCTGATAAAAAACCCCCTTTCTAAAATTTTGCATGAATTTGAATTGCTAAAATAGCTTTCCAAAAATTACTATTCTATCTACAAAATTTGCATGTCCAGCTGCCAAAAATAGCAAGAATAAAACAATCCCTCCTTCATGCCGCATATTGCCAAATATAGCTCCTTCTCAAGTTTTGCATGAGTTTATAATATTGCTTTTCTTATTTAATATATTTTTATTAAAACAATTAATCTAGTTGTTTATAATAACAATATATTAAATTATTAAATGAAAAAAAATTTAAAATAACTCTATTTGGACAATTATTTTAATTGTTTTAATGGAGCTATTTTAAAAAAAATTATTAAAAAAAGAATAAAAGAAATTTATATTTTAATTTTACATAACTCTTTGCATGGGCAATATATCACAACTTAGGAAAAGACTCTATAGTCTTTCACGAGGAAACAATGCATACATTAATTATTTTATGAAAAAAATAAAAATAAACTATCAAACCAAAAAATAGGGCATATCAAACCCTAAGAAAAAGAATTTGTTCATTTTTTTCTTGCATCTTTTGAGGACTTGCTCTACCACTAACATGCATGCTTCCTCTGTTTGATTTGCGGCTTGAACAGGTGCTTAAGGCTCTGAGCTCGGATTCCCTTAGCCTGAAGTGGCAACATGCAGCTTGGTATGTCCATTTTATACCCTCTTTCTATTCATGTATTTATCTTTTGGAAAGAAGAAGTGCAAAAACCTTTATTTATATTAGGGTTTTTACTTGATATTTCTTTCATGCATTTCTCTATGCTTTTATTTTTGTATTCACCGTATCTTGCATGAAAATAGCTTAACAAAAACCTTAATATTAGTGTATACGATGGTTTTGAAGGTTCACTTGTTATGTATTCTATATCACTAGTATTGTAATGGTCGCTTTGGGAACCTTATACTATTAAAATTTGCTTCTCTCGAGACTCTAGATCTTCTTTAAAGTTTCACATCTGTCAACTGGCTCCATCCCCTAAGACTATGAATGACTGTCATAGTCTGAACTTTGATCTTGATATTCAATGTTATTGACAGTGACTACTGTAGCTACTCATTTATCATTATGTTTGCATAATTCTGTTATGAGAGTCTTCTATATTATTGTTACTATATGAGAGCTTTGATTGTTCTTAGACTATACTTCGTGCTTATTTATTTGCAATGATAATGACTGTCATATCAATATGAAAACCCTACTCAATGGTTGCCCTGCACATTGATCATTGACTACTATAAAGTTTCCTTGACATTGCACTCACATACCATGGACTATGATCATTGTTGTGTAGTTATGACTACGAATCTATGAACGATTTGACTGTACTTCCTGACTGTGACTACCATTGCACTATATATGCTACTTTCGCCAATCTACTTTAGAAAAATGCATAATTATTGTAATTACTATGTTTGGATTGTGTTTAACTGTATTTCTTGTAGTTGATTGAAGCCATTATTTTTCTCTAAAACTTGCAACAATACCTTTATGATTGTCAAAATAGTAAATCACAAATTCTTACATAGTCCTAATTCTCATGTGCTTATTAGAGTTATACTGGTTCTGGTCAAGGCTCCTATGCTTCAAGTCTCCTCTAATAATGACAAGAACATTATGGTCTTTACTTGGGCTGTTTAATGCTTTGCCGCACTGAGGAATTAGAATTTGATTGTATGGTGTCTATTCTTATCCCTCTAAATAACCTTTGAACGTTGCAACACTATGATTGTTATTCCTTGGTTCCTGTAGTTGCTCATTGTTTGTTCCATTGACCTTATGTTGTCAATGCTTCTATCCTGACTATTGGTGATATTATAAAAGCAGAAAGTTGTCTTCTAAACTCTCTATCTTCTAAAATACTGTGAAGTTTTTTGATCTTTGCTAACAGTATAATCTGTTCCAAATACTTTATTGTGACTGATTATTATCCCTCTTATGTTCCTTTGGTTAAAATCTCTTATTCATTGCTTACCAGTTGTATTGTGTGAGGTGATTGTATTGTTGATATGGGTGTATCTTAGTGTATAAACTTTTTATGCATTTATCATGCTCACTGTCATAAATTTCAAGAAAAAATTGATCTTCAATATCTTTATTAGTGCAAGCTCTTTTATATATATGGACTGTCAATTTGAATTTTTGGTTGTCTTGAAAATACTCCTTATTTGCACCCTTCCAGATTGGTGAAGGGTTATCTAAATTCATAATCTGGAATCTTACGATAGTTTGTGGGTTTTTTTAATTCTTCACTTTATAATTGGTGTGCAAACTTAGTAGAAATAAAGATTTGGGTTTCTTAGAAACAACAAAAATAGTATGACTATATTTTTTACTGCATTCTTGGGACACCATATTCACTATATTTTGAAATGAGTGTATCCTTATGGCATGGACATCAATGGATTTGAGACTTTGGCTTCTCTTACCCTAGTTTTCCAAATCATCTTTGTCAAAAATTTAAAGTCATTAATAATCCTCAAAATAGCATTTGATAGTTGAGTTTTTGTGACAGGCTTGGCATGATGGCTCTTATGACCTTACTATGACTGCATGCTAAGGGTTCACTATATATATATGCATTGGGTGCACTTTTTGATCTATCCTGAATGATGGGTTATTTTTTCTTAACTATCAACAATGATGTGCAATTACTCATTATGCAATCTTCAGGACTGAAATGACCTTAATGGCTATGTACTATATAACTCATAAATAAGTACTTCTCATGTGCCTTCTAGTGATATAACAAAATGAATCTTTGCATCTTTGATACTACTATCAAAGTTTTGGGTGCAAGCACTCTTTTTTACTATTATAGGCTCCATGGCTTGACGTCTTCTAGGCTTTGACTGTCTTCATAAATACACTATCCTATGACGCCTTTTCCATATAATGACCTTATTTATAACCTGATTGTTCTAAAGGATCTTTTTCATTGTGGCTTGCCCTATTATGATTTCATGTATTTCCCCTACTCATATGATGATACCAATAATCTATTGACTATTGAATGCATTGAGTACATGTTTTTTTCATTCTACCATTGGATGACAGTCCCTTTCTATCATTTAATGATATCATGTGAGATCATGGCTTGGTGTACTTAGTATTTTGATAGTTGGCTAATGTCACCCTAAATAGTGACATGTATGTTGAGCTCAACCCCTTTGGCAGCCCATTTTAACCCACATACATGATAGACATGAAGTGAAATCCTCTATTTGTAGATGAAGTAAACATGTTAGAGAAAACATGATAGTTTTTTTTTCTTTCATGGCACCTTACTTTCTGCACTAATTCTCTTCTCTCCTATATCTGATATCTTGATATATATTCTGTTGAGTTTGAGTATGACATTATGGTTATCCTCATTGCTCTAATCATCATTTTTAAAAATCTCTTGCAGGTAGTGATGGACTAGGAGCAGAAGGAGCTGAAAATAGATGAGTGGATGAAGACCAACAACTTCTCCAAGAATTGGTTCGTCATTCCAGGCAATGATGGGTCACCCTTCTATAATCTCATTCTTTATTCTATTTATATAGTTTGTCTACATAGATGTATGAGAATGTATGCCTATAGCTTAGTTGGATATTTACATGGCTTGTGTGATAAACTTTACACATTCTTGTAAATAAAAGAGCTATTTCTATGCAATCTTTTTGTTGGCATTTCTAAAAAATTACTTGCATAATGAAATAACTTCAACTTTGAAATCATAATGTGCAAAATTGGAGAATTTGTAAAAAACATTGTGTACCTTTCTTCAATTGCAATGTGTAAGGTTTGTTTAGGCCACCAAAATTTAGTTAGTGCAAAAATTTTGGTAACAGTTACAAAGTTAAATCTTTAGGCAAGGAACAACCACCCGGAGACCAAACAAAAAAAAAAGCCCACCCATAAAAAATAATTGAAAAATTTCATATTTCTGTAGCTATTTCTGCACATCCTAACTAACCTCTAACTTCTACACTTATCATCCCACTTATAGACATCATCAGTAATTCTACTATTTAAAGTCTTAAAAAACACACCAATAGAGAGCATATTTCTTAAGGTTAACATTGGAGTACACGTTGTAGTAGCGTCACCAATTACATTTAAAATTTTAGCAGCTGCAGTACATTTTATAGGGGTGTTATACCAAATTCCTATAGTCTAAAAAAAAGAAAAAAATAAATTCCTTCAATAATTTGATACTCAAATGTTTAAAAATTATATCTCACACAATACAATATTTATTCATTGTATTCATAATGTGTCTAATGCTAGCATTATTCACATAACCATAAAATTTTAGTATAATTATACATAATAATATTATTCAAAATATATCTATATAAAATAAAGTTAAACAAGTGTATTTTATTACATTGGTCCTTCTTGTGTACAAAAATGACTCAGTTGTATCTCAAACATAACTCATGATGGTGGTACCTCTAGAAATTATATTTATTGTGTATTGATCCATGATTAAACAATATAAGTTGTATATATGTGTCGCTTTTATTATATCATAGCTTGTAATTATTCCACATTGTATCCATTGGTAATCCATAGTAACATTAGAACTGAAAACGATTGGCTATCTCAAAGGGGCCATGGCTGCTTCCACTCTCAATCCTATTACCCACCAACAATTTGTTGATGATACAATAATATTTGGAGAATCTTATGTCTTCGAGGCTAAGCATTGCAAAATAATCCTGGAAAATTATGCTCAAATCTCTGACCATTATATTAATTATGAAAAGAGAAAGCTATTCGCATGAATGTTAACCCCACCCTTCAAGCTGAAATTTCCACCATCTTATCTTGCCAAATCGCTACCCTCCCTGAATCTTATCTTGGGATTCCCCTCATCTCTAAAGCCCCTTCCTTGGTCTTTTGGAATGGTATTCCTGAAAGATTCCATAGGATGTTGGCTAGCTGGAAAGGGAAGCTCATTAGTATGGTAAGCAAATTAAAATTGGTTAAATCTTGTCTGCAAAATTTACCTATCTATTACCTTTCCTTTTTTAAAGTGTCTGGGGTTGTGGCTGAAAAGATTGAAAGAATCTAAAAACGGTTCCTCTTGTTAGGCACTGAAGAAAGAAATAGAATATCCCTGGTTGCTTGGGAGAAAGTGTGCAGACCTATGAGGGAGGGGGGACTTGGTATAAGGCAAATCAAAACCTTCAATAGAGCCTTGTTAACTAAAATTAGATGACAGTTATCTGAAGAGGTGAAATATTGGAATATCATTTTGTGCCCTAAATACCTTCATACTAAGAGTTCTGATAAGTTTATAAACTTAATGGAGCTACCTTTTGGTTCCTCGATTTGGAATAATGTTGCTAAAACTAGAAAGTTCATAAAAAAGAATGGAAAAATGATTATAGGAAATGGGAAAAGAACTAACTTCTGGCAAGATGTTTGGGTGCACCATGAGGCTCTCTCCGATCTACCACATCTTAGACACAGTTATGCCTTCCTAAGTAGATGCTACGGGGTAAAAGTTCATGACTACATTGTGTGGCAAGGGGAGAGAGATGCCTAGAAAAATATGACAGAGACTATCACTAACTGTTATGAGATTCTAGTAAAGGTTAAAGATCAACTTATGATGGAGGCTAAGGATCTCTTAGATCTTCTACCTAACTATTTCATTTTTTCCTCTCATATAGAGGATGAGTGGATATGGAAAATCAATTCTTATAGTACCTTCACTATCAAATCGACTTACCAGGATATGAAGGAAGATAATATAAAGAATTTCAAATGGAAAGAAATTTGGATCAAAGGCCTAATTCCTAAAATTATCTATTTTTGGTGGGCTACAACTCATGGGAGGATTCTGACTATTGATAATCTTAACAAGAGGGGCTTCTTCTTCACCAAAAAATGTGAGCTTTGTTATAAGGACATGGAAGTATAGACCATATTTTTCTACATTGTAGTTATGCTCAAGAAATTTGGGAGGCTATACTGAAGGATTTGAAAATTAATTGGATCCATCCCCAAAACATGAGAAATTTCATGATTTAGTGGACTATGAACCCCTACTCTCACCCTCTTGCTAAGAATTTGTGGCTTTAAATTCCCCCAATTATAGCCTGGAACATCTGGAAGGAACAAAATAATAGAGTTTTCAGAGAAGAAAGGAGAAACAATAATGTTCTCGCCAACATCATAAAACAACAGGTGAGAGAGAATGTCAATGCATGCTCCCAAGGTATCTCTAAGATCTCACCTACTCGGTTGGACCTACACTTAAGACAAAAATGGGGCATTCAACATAACTTATTGAAGCTCAAATGGAATAACTTGTTACTGAGAAAATGTTGCACTTGGCTCCCTCCAAATTCGGGTTGGTTCAAGTGTAATTTTGATGACTTCTCTGAAGGTAACCTTGGTTTGTTTGGGGCGGGTGGCTTAATCGAAGATTGAGGGGAAGGTTAATTGAAGGATTTGGCACCAATTTGGATATTGGTATGAATAATAGAGATGAAGCTATCATAGCCTAGATGGGCCTCTCTAGGATTCAACATAATTTGATGAAGAAAGTAATCCTAGAAGGAGATTCAAAGTTGATTATTGAATGTCATAATAACTCTGTTTCTCCCCTGGGAGATCAGAGGAACTATAAACAAGTTTAAATGTCTCAATATTTTTGAGAACATTAATTTTCAACATACCTACAGGGAAGGAAATATGGCTGCTGACATTATTGCCAATCAGGGTTTGAGTAGTGCGGATTGGAGATTTTTTAACTTTAGTGAAATTTGTAAGGAGATCAAAGAGATTCTTTCTCATGAAAGGCTTAAGGGAAAACAAGGAGACAAGGTTGGATATCAATAAGGGTTTTAATAGTTGGGTTTTCAGTTTTTGTCTACATGACCACCTTTTTTCAAATTTTCAAAAATTATGTGGGCCCCTACACTATGATGGGTAGGGTTTGGGTGATTTGGAGCTTTATGCTTACATGTTCTTTTTCCATCTAGACTATGTATTATGGTGATGACATGGATCTGAAGAGGAACTAAGGCTCATGATTTTGAATGTATCTTTTTAGATTGGGTTTTTGTTAGAAGTAAAGGTGGAGTTTTTAATTTTTGTGGAGCCGTAAAGTTTAATGATTGGAAAGGAAATCACACATGTGATGAAAATAGTGTGAAAGAGTTAAAAAATGACCTTTCGAGAAATATTTCTTTATGTTTGCTTGCGATAGTGAAAAACCTGAGCTGTTTCTTGGGTCACTTTCATAGAGATAATCTGTGCTTTGTTTGTCCTTATTCTAACATGGAGGGGCCTCTTAAGAGAACTTAGCCTAAAAATTATGATGGGCTTCGCGACAATGAGGAGATTTGGAAGTTGTTTCAGAATGCTGGTTTTACCCCCTTATTTTTGGTGATGAAGGGTTACAATTAAGATCTGATGGCCAGATTCTGCAACTCTTGGCAAAATGGCATTGTGACTATTGGGAGGATTTCCTTCACTGTTATACTGGATTACATCACAAAGGTCACTGGTTTGCTAAACGATGGTGAATGGGTGTAAAGATGCAGTAGTGGAGACTACAAAGGGTTAATGAAAAAAAATCTTTGAGAAAGGGGAGAAACTGGAGGCAACTCAGGAAAAAATTGATTGTAGTTCTTGGGAAAGGAGGTCAGCTAGGCTCTAGGCTAAGAAAAGAAAATAGGAAATTAAAAAAGCTGATAACCAGGCCAATGTTAAAATTCTAGAGGAAATTTGTGATCTAGAGGAGGACCATAACTCTGTTGACAATACCGAGGATGAGGATTTCCAAGAGGAGGAGGACAACCCCAAAGATAATTTCAAAGAGGAAATGGAAGATGGGATGAGATAAATGAGACTGAGGCAGACTCGGATACTAAGGAACACAACCCTAAGGTCCCTAATTTTTCAGGTGATGAGGAGATGGTCCCTTGTTCCCAGGAATACCCTACTAAGATGGACGACAACAAGAATCTAGAAGAGAATTTACATGAGCTGAAGGAGAGAGTTGCTACCCTTAAGATGAAGAACAAGGAAAATAATTTGACGATTCAAATCCTATGTGATGCCTTAAGTTCCCTTTGTTGCATTATGGATGGGGTTATGAAGAGTGTTGTATTGGGCATGACTTCTGGTCAGGGGAGGATTAAAAAGAACAAGAAGAAGCTGAACAAGTAGGGCCATGTGGATCACACTGTAGATGATGATGAGGAGAAGATGGACACTTCAGAATGCAATCTTGGAAGACTCCAACATGATTGAAACCTGCTCAAGAAAGATTAGCTGCTCTCTAGTTTTTTTGTACTTTTTTTATTGATGGTCATTTTAAGGATGCTATATTGGGTTTGCGTACCCTTTAATGTTAACTCTTACTATTATAGGACTGATAAAACTCTTAGGAATATGCTCTCTGCTAGTGTTTTTATTAAGACTTTAAGTAGGAGGATTACTAATGATTTTTTTAAAGGGGATGTTAAGTATAGAAGCTGGAAGTTAGTTAGGATGTGTAGAAATAGCTACAAAACTATGAAACTTTTTATTATTTTTGAAGGGTGGACTCTATTTTTTGTTTGGTCTCCGGGTGGCTTTTCTTTGCCTGAATATTTAACTTTGTAACTCTTTGTCATTCTCGATTTAGAGCTATTTCCCTGCTTATATAATAAGAAACATCAAAATGTTCATGCAATAATTACAATTAAACCAAAACTCAGTTTAGATTTTCACTTAAAAAAAGTGATATTAAATGTGACTTTCAGCTAGTATTTTATATTTTGTTTGAGTTTAAGAGTAGTCTTGTGGAGATTTTTATGTGATCTAATTGACTAAATTGGATCTTTGAGCTTGTTCTTTAGAAGATGATACTTTGCTTCACTTGTTGTGGACAATGCAAAAAAACTTCTTTTTTAAAAGAAAAAATACAAAAATAAATGATGAACAGATTTTATAGAAGATAAATTCTATGGAAGCTTTCATATAAAATATGAGAAATAATTTCCATTGGAAGCATTGAGAGTTCTAGAGGAGAATGGGTTAAGCTATTTCTCTTTTTTCCTTGCCACAAAGCATGAAAAGTGATTCATATGTTCTTAACTCTCCCTGTCCCCGCATTGTTCATTTCAAAACAATTAAGCAATGCAAGTGATTAGCAGTTGACTGGAAAAATGTAAGAGTAGTTTTAGAAATAATAATATGATATCTATTTAAGTTTCATAATGAAAATAATTTTGGCATTAATTTGCATTCCTTGAGTTGCTACCCTTAAAATGGCAAATTTGTATCACTAGTTAGTATAAATATGTTGTTGCTCGGTGCAATTATGAATGACTAGATGAAATGAGATTGGGCATTTATTAGAGGCAATCCATTTAATGGACATATACTTTCTTAACATGCAAGACAATGAAAAATGAGACTAAAACTTTTGTGCTTTGAGCCCATAGGGAGTCGTTGTTCTATATAATTGAAGCTTCCATTGTTAGGTAAATATATAATTGCTTGAGATTGCAAAAAAAATCTTCCATTTTCACCCACATGCTATAAATATGAGGACTTGCTTTTTTTTGTAATGATTACAAACATATAACATAATAGTCAATGCCCACCTCATTTAATTACATGATACCTTTTTTGGTACATGATCTATTGAAATAGCCCTACAAGATAGTAAAAATAATTGTACCAAACACCTTGCAAACTAGGGGAAAAAACCTAAATTATTTAATCAATTATAAAACCCAATATTTGTGGAATTAGAAAGTATAGTTCATCATTGGATCTGAAAAGTTAAACTTGAAGAGAATTGAGGTGCTGGCATAGGCTCCAAGAATAGGCATGTAAAAATATTGTCTTGATAAGGGCATCCATTGAAATTGCTTTTCCATGAAAAAAATGGGGATCTTGCTAGATGTCCATTGATGAATGTAGTAATTGGTGAATAGTTTGAATACGGAAACATTCGGTCCTCTCGAATGTATAGCCTAGGCAACATCCAAGTTCTTTCAATGATTCAAATTATAGATATAGTATAAATATGCACCTCATAAGCCATGTTATCAAGAGGTTAATTATGCACAAATTTCAATATGACATGTATTTAAGTATCAATCCTATAGTTCTCTAACATTGGTATTTAAGTTGGAACAAAATTGCATCAAATGACACTTTCACTAGTTCTTGACAACTTTTGTCAAACTTGACAAAAGTGACTTGGAACGTCTATCTACACCCTAGACATGTTAAAATGGACTAAAAAATAGAATTATTACATCAATTACCATGTTGGAAAAATTTTAAATGCCTTAAACATGATTGACCCCCTTGAGACCATATTAGTCTATATAAGATGATTGGTTTAAAAGCCTTACAAATTGCATGGTATGTATTGTGTGACCTTACAAATGGAGTTGTATTCATTCCAATTGGTCCTAAGGACCTTATTGTATACCTTTACAAGACATAAATAAAACCAATACAAATAAGCCTTCATGAGGCACAAATTGAACAAGGTGCCCCTGCACCAATGTCCCAACTTTTGGGTGCACGAGTGAATCAATTGGAAACCTCTAACATAGTTAAATCAATATGAACAAAGAGTTAAGCACCCTTATTTATAATTTAAATTTCTAAAACATTTATTTAATATCAAAATTAGTTCCAACTCTTTTTCTTAATTTATTACAAATATCAATACTAATGAACAAATTTCAATATGAAATGAGGCTAAAGTTGTAGCAGTGACCTTTGATTTAATAATTGATGTACTTAGTTAAACATAATAATCAAAGTTAGTCTATCTTCAATTCTTTCTTGCATCATCCTTTGTGCACAATATAAAATATCCACACTATTAAGACAATGTCCTTATAAATTAGCTTAAAGTACTTTTATAATTGATCAAAGTGCATTTTATTGTGGACATATGGATGAGAATGTAGAAATGATATTGGAGGATTTAACATAAAAGATAAGATGCTAAAAAATCATTGAAATTATGAGGTTAATTCAGTTAGATATTTACTGCATTAAGTGAACAAGGAATGATTCAAAATTGAAATCAAAATAGTCCTCGTAAACCTTTGTAAAACTGAGTCAGATATCTTCACTATATGTTAATGTTTATGTGCCAGGAGTTTTAAATGAAAGTGAAATAAAAGGCGCATCAATAGTCCAGTTTACCCTGATCTATAGCCTGATCCTCACATAAGAACAATAGCGCTAAAAAAAAATGAGCAATTTTTTTCTACCAAATGTGCACTTCTAAATGGATAAAAAAAAATGTCTAAAAAATTTATGCATAATAAATTAGATCCAGAGTGTAAAATATCTCATACAAAGACTCTAATTCATATATAGGTGATCAGAGCACATAAATGTTTAACCCAAACCCAAAATCATTCAATGCAGGGGGTAAGAAGTTCACTTTGCTCTAACTGTGTCGGAAGTCCTGCTATCACTCGATGTACTAAAAGTCACAAAAGAAATCCTCAACTCATAGGCTATCAATTGCTACCATTGGGATCATTGAACTCAAAGCCACAATTGGAAGCAATAATCGACTAAAGAAATCAATAAATATAGGAAGAATCAATTGCATCCAAATCAAAGTAGTCTTCATGACAAATAGGGATTCAATAACAAATATAGTAGCCTTTTAACACTATCAAAATTCCAAACAAAAAACTAGTTTTCTATTATTTATTGATGGATTTTCATACACTAGAAAAAAATCCTACTTTGGGTCATGTCAAGATGATGCTTGCAAAAATTGTTGATTTTATACCTACCATTAATATTTGCTTAAAATGATGTAGGTCTTTCTCAATGAGTTCATTTTAAGCATATCCAACAATGCTTGCAGTCTATTTCACCTACGTATAATGTCTCCACACAACCCTAGCTTAGATATTGAAGAATATTGGATTGCAAGGATTGCATGATATCCACGAATTGGATTTGTTGAAAAGTTTTTGTAATAATCTTTTTCATCATTGTCTATACCCATGCTAAAATGGGTGCATTAGATCTAGATATGGAGAGTCAACAAAGCATAATGGAAGAGTGATTTTTGTTAGCTATTATAGTTGGAAATGTATAGGTAGACATGTATGCAAGATGTGAAAGCATAGAAGAAGAGGTGAATGCCTCAAAGGAACTAAAAAATGCAGTTTCATGGAAAGTCACAAATATGTACATAATGGATTTTGTTAAAGGTTTTATAAAATTTCTAGTAGAGTTGTAAAACCAAATTCTCTAAATTTTGCCATTATTCTACCTACATGTGTCAAAATGGGGTCTTAATTATAGATGTTGGCATTGCATGAATATTGCATTAAAGAAGTATAGTGTTTTCATTGATGTCAATTGCAATCGGTAATGAAGCAGTAAAGCAACCGGTAATAAAGCAGTCAAGACCAATATGTAACCCTAACCAGTTGAGAAGCAGAACCCTATCGATGAAGCTTGGAGATCTATTGTGATGATCTATGATCGAATGATGAACGATGATGAAGATTCCATGTAAGCATGTTGCATGTGATGAGTTTTTAAAAGGTTTTGGTGCGTAAAGATAACAGTTTATCTTGGGAATTATCAAATGCATAGTAGAAAGTGAAAAACATGTGGTGTGTTATAAGATTCAAAGTGCAGCGATCCAGGAGCTATTGTAGATGCCTAAAAGAATGAAAATTTGATTGCATGTAATCTAATGGTCAAGATTTAACCGATGTGTTTGTAATCTCTATGAGATTTGTAGGGTTTGTGTTGTGTTACCGACCTAATGTATTTTCTTATAAGGATGATGATTTGATTCAATGATGTGTTAGCAATTGGGTTAAGTGTGTAAGTGATTGTTATTGAACCACGAGGTGTATTTGCAGAATGATGTGAAGGCATATAGGAGCTTTAAAGGATTTGATTCAGCAAGGCAGTTCTATTTCCAAGTCAATCAAGAACCTGTTGTTCTTTAACCATTACAGTAGTAAAATCTCGTAACTGGATAAGCTTTAATAGACTTGTTGTTAAAATCCTCTAACCAGGTGATCCATTGGCTTGGATTTGAAATCCTCCACCGAGGTTACCTTTAACAGGGTATTAACTTTAATAGGGTATGTATAGTCAATCTCTTAACCTGGTGGTCCTTAATCGGATCTGTTCCTAATGGTTATTGTATAAGCTTATAACAAGACTTGGCTCTAACAGGGAGAACTTCAGAAGAGTTCAAAATATTTATGGGTTTTCATCCCCGCTATGGTTTTTCTCATTTGGGTTTCCACGTGAAAAATCATTGTGTGTAGTGGTGAAAGATTTTGTGGATGTGTTTTTGGTATGGTTGACATGAGTGATTGGTAAATCTGCATAGATATATTCACATGATTGAAAATGATCTGAAATATGTTATTATTGGTATTAGTGAAGTGGTTTTAGGTTTTGGTCAAATGGTATTTAAGTTTCAGATCCGTTGCTTTATATCACTTAAGTATTAGGTCATCTGGTAAGGTTTGACAATGCTGTTGTATATTTGTTTTAGTGAGTAAACCAATAAACTTTTTGAGTTGTTTTTGAGTGGGAAATAAGTTTGATGAAAGCCCAATTAATTTTCTATCTATTGATTCACCCCCCCTCTCAGTAGTTGACCGGATCTTTATAGTTTCATTATATTATCAATTGATATTAGAGCATTCCAGGTCCTCTTAAGTATATGTCTAATAGCTTGAGGAAAAGATCTAGGATAAAATGACGAAGAGAGAAGGTCCGAAGTTCAATAGTGATAAGTACAAAATCTGGAGTGATAGGATGAAGATTTACATCAAAAGCTTAGGAAGTCAGTATTGGGATCAGGTTGTTACTAAGTATAACTTGCCTAGTGGAATTCTGACAGATAATTAGAAGGAGCAACTGGAGAATAACCAAGCATTGCATCTGATTCAGAATATGTTGATGCTCATGGATTGGAAACTGCATGTAGCAATAAAGTGGAGGATATATGATGTTCTATCTTATCCATTTTCAATTCAATAGTTTGATAACATATTTTTTTCATTGTGCTATCAATTCAGAAGTCACATTCAATTCTGTGAAGGACAAAATGGCAGCAAATACCATTATATTGAGGTTGTGCAAAGGTCCGGAAGGCTTTGAAGATTTCTGGGTAGAGAAAATGGTTGCAATGGAATTAGAGGTCATAGAGAACTATATCCAATACACACACAACTGGATGGTGCCTCTAAGGCTTACTTTGTTAGTTTAAATCGAGCAGAGAAATAACAATTGGTATTAGAGCCATGTTGGCTTAAGCAGAGATGGACGAGGAAGGAGAAGGTAAAACTTATAACTTTTATGGCAGTTTTACGTTCCATGTAAAACTATGCTTCAAGCGTCGTGTACATTGGTGGGACGGCTAGAAGAAAGAGGGGGACTTAGTTGAAAAGGAGAACCCAGCGAAAGAGAAGGATATTGGGATTCTCATTTGCTCTCCCCTTGAGCCAGCTTTGGCACTTATTGGCCAAATTGTTAATCGCTGTGAAGTTGTTGGTATTTGTGTGGTGAAGGTTGAACACCATGATAGTCCCTATATAGACACTAGAATTTCTGAGCAGAAAGATTCTAGAAAAGAGGTTGTTGTTGAAGAGGATGAACTCAAGAGTTTGCGGGAGGAAGAGTGTATGCCATCGGAGACCCAAGTTGAATTTGTTGTTGACTCCCAGGATGAGGAGGGTGTAGATTGGAGTGAGGTATCAGAGCAAGGAGGCTTGGGAGAAATTTTGGCTCCAGAAAGTTCTATAGATGGCATGGCCTTGGCAAAAATAAAGAGGCACTCCCATGATGATGACAACCTTTGCACATATAAGCCTATGGACATGGATGAAGAAGTGCAAGATAAAAGACAATTTTTTGGCTTGAAGAAGAAGAATCCATTGATAAGAGCCGAGGATAGTGGGCATTGCTACAAGCAATATAAAGAATCATAGATAGAGAGAGGAGATATGGTTCAACAACCTGATTGGATGGATATTGATGATAGTGTCAACATGTATAATGAGCAGCCTAATATTGAGGGGAGCTGCGTGACGGAGGTAAACGAATCGTTCCAGATAGAGGAGAGGACATTGGATTTGTGGAATAATTCCTCAAAGAAGTTTTTGATGTGTGCTTATGCGAACAACGCAGACGACAGATATACCCATGGAAATTTTTTTGAAGATGGTTACAGAGAGGGGAAGGGATTTTTTATCTCACGAAAGGAAAGTGAAGCGCCACATAGTGGCAACAATAGAGGATGAGGGTGATGATGTCAACGAAAGCTATACAAGGAAGCAATTTGCAACGAAGTCACAACAAGCAGAGAGCGGAGGGAGCAGTGAGTTAAGCACAGAGGAGGTAGGGAAGATGGAGATGTCGTATCAGTACTTCCCAAGTGTGAAAATCCCAGAAGTGAAAGATGATTACTTAAAATTTGAGCCACGGACCACAGACGCGAACATCGTGAATGCCCTGTTGCGAGTGATGATGGCAGAGGTGCCGATGATCGCTGTAGACCTGGTGGAAATCGGGAAAAATTCATCGGTGCTCAATGATGAATTCATTTCACAAAAGCTAGGCCTTATCCCGCTCACCTCCAAGCACGCAATCGAGATGAGTTTCTTGTGTGACTGCGACAGGGGTGATGGCGGTGCACAGTGCGAGCACTACTCTCCATGTGCTTTGGTGGAATTCAAAACAAAGTTTGCCTAGTCACTCAAAAAAATGGCCTCTACTCTCTCTTCCTGTAATATCTCTCGTGGGGATGCCATCTTCATAGTGGCGCCAAAAATCCGAGCCATGAACGGAAAGCAATTCGCAGTATCCATGGTCGGGGGGTTCTTGACTCGATAAACATCTGTTTAGATGCTCGAACAATGTCGACCCAAATTCCCAAAGTGCACCAACTACTACAAGTTTTATTCAATGGCAAGCAGTTGTGCATGAGCATAAGCCTAGATGAGGCCATGGCCTATGGTGCAGCGGTACAGGCTGCTATTTTAACCAGAAAAGGCGACCAGAAAGTGTAGGACCTGAGACTGATTTTGAGGATCACATGAACCCTGTCACAGATAGTGGATGTGCCTCTTTCATTCCAGGAGATGTCGATGATGTTAAGATGAATAGCGAGAGCAAGGGAAAGAGGAAGGAGGGTAAGCTGGACAACCTAACAGATGGAAATGTTGCAGAGAGAGATTTCAAATTAAAGGCCATTGAAATAGAGGTTGCATTGGCCTATGCCAATCTTGAAGCATTGCAGTTCGTCAAATGCAAGGCAAAGCAAGATGACTAGAAAAATTAAGACTCCATTGATGTGGCCATTGCCTGTGCAGATGCCTCGTTTCTTGTGGTACCACGGTGTTACTTGGCAGGAATAGTTGTGGACATTGGCGGGAAAATAGTAACGGATGGTGTTGATAAGGATTTTCAAAATGTAACCGTTTTGCATATAATGCATTTTAGTTGTTTTGGTGTTCCAACCATTTCGATGGTTTTTGATAAGGCAAGCGCTGACAGTGTCAGGCCTGGTGCATACAGGACGCATGATTCGGTGAAGGTGTTATTATATGCTACAGATAGCGTTACTGATCTTTCGCTGCATTATCTAAGGAGTTACTTAATCAGTGCAATGATTTGGTGGAGTTGGTGCCTCCAGGGAATTATTCTGAAGTTTTTGACGATGACAGGTTTTTGGATGTTCTGTCACAGGGGAGCACAGATGATCATAGCATGTTTATGCTTAATGATTTATTTCAGGATGGAGGGCTCATTTTCGAACAAGTTAATGATCTTTCCAATACTTTGTTCAGTGTGAAGGGAAGCATAAGAGAAGATGCTTTTGATTGGGATCTGTTTTGGAGACGACTTATTCCCAGTGTCCGTGAATAGAGTTTTGCAAAGCTCAAATCTTCGTTGGGTCTGGTTGTAATATGAATTCAACAATGGAAGCAGGGATGTTCTGAATGGCTGTACCAGTTGGACTTCATGGGGGAGATTGTTGGGAATGTGAAGCCCAACTATCACATGACCATTCGCATTCTCACAACTATTCATTTCATAGCCGATTATGATTATATAATGGTTGTGTGCAGCCCATGCATTGTAGAGTTGATTAACGAAGTTATTCTCTACTTTGAGTGTGGATGTAGACAAATTCGCCGAACCACTGTAAATCGTATCTCATGTCTCATTCTTTAATTATATTTTTGTAAATCGTATCTCATGTCTCATTCTTTAATTATGTTTTTGTAAATCGTATCTCATGTCTCATTCTTTAATTATATTTTTCTTTCATTGTTTTATGTTATTCCTCTGCTCAATTTAAACTAACAATTGGTTGCAATGGAATCAGAGGTCATACAGAACTGTATCCAATACACACACAACTGGACGGAGCCTCTAAGGCTTACTCTTCCTTCTGGTTACATCCAACCTGCTGAAGTGCTGGAGAAAGTATTAGAGTATTGTAAATACCATGCTCATGCAAAATCCAACACTATATCAGAAGAAGATATGAAGCTATGGGATAAAAAATTCGCTCAAAGTATTATTACTGCTGATAAAAATCGGGCAACTGTCTGTCATAATCTTAAGGTTGCTGATTTTCTCATAATCGATGGTCTGCGTAATTTGTTATGTATAACTATTGTAAATTTCATTAAAAACAAATTTTGAAGAGAGGGCGGCAATCCTGTGAGAGTCCAGGTAGCGATATGAATAAATTATATCTGAAAGTAGTTTGCTGGACATTTGCTTATTAGAGTCTTGATTAGTTAATTGTTCTGTATTTATGTTTCAAAATTATGTAATTTCTGAGTTATATTTATATTTGCAAAGAGATATGTTTATATTATTGACATCAGTGTTGGAAACATAGATTTTATTGGCAGTAGCAATAAATGACTTAAATTTACAATGAGATTCTATGTTCAAAATAGAAATAAATAATTTATTTTTTTAATTTTAGATTTCACAAGTGTTCGGAAATGTATTATGAATTGATTTTTTTAGTACATTACAAGATTTGAAATTTTTTATAATTATAATGATAAAATTTATAATTAATAGATAGACTATTTACAATCATATAGAATATTTCTACAAGATATTTTTTGATTAATTTATTACAATCTTTTAATAAATTTCTAGGATCAACCAAGCATTTCTGACACTTACATCTATATTAGACATCCCAGGCATTAAAGTCCTAACACAAAAACATGGATGAGTTATGAAAGATATGCTATCTTATTAAAATATTTATACTAGCAACATTTTTACATCTCAATATGTGTAGTACCCCTCTTCGATCAGCCTCTTTTGTATGTTTTGAGTTAATTCAGTGATTGTTATGTGGAACATTATTATATTTTGATTCGGATTCTATGCGTTGTTATTTCATGCTTTATCTGGATTTATGGTGTATGATTTATGCAGTATTTTAGTGCTTATCATTAATGTTATTTTATGGATCATTATCATGGACTGACACCTTTTTATGCAGTATTTTAGTGCTTATCATTAATGTTATTTTATGGATCATTATCATGGACTGACTCCTTTCCCTTATATTGCGATGTGTTATTTATATGTTGTGTGTTTGCAAGTGTATTGGGATGTGAGGGGATGATTTACCTTCACTCACTCTGATGAGACAAGGAATGTCACGATTCTCCTTCATCGGTGTGTTTACCATATCTATATATATATTGTTCTATATGCACGTGTGGTTCTTTGGTGCAGGACATTGCAGGTACTAGTACCGGGTAGGTATGGGGTATTGACTTCACCTCGTTTTGCAGGTCTGAACATGCTTGATGTATCCGATGGGAGTGGAGGAGATAGTTGTTGTACCCTTGCTTGACTGTAGTTACACTCGTGTGAGTGTTGTCAGTTGGTTGTGTTTCCCCATTTGGCTGTTATGTGTGTCATGGTGCCTTGGTTTGGTCATTTGAGAGTCGTCATTTGATCTGTCTTAGTTTTGAGTGTTTTCGTTGATTTAAATGGTAATTTAAATGGATGATGGTATGTTGCGTTGGCGTAATCATTTAATTAATATTCTCTCTTATTATTGTTTTATTTAAATTAATGATTTCTACATTAAATGGTTAAATGTCTTAAACTATTGTGTAAAGTTGCATTGATATTTTTGTGAAATAAATAAATTGCCTAGCGATTTAAAAAGGTTAAATGCTTATGTTGAAGGAAGTATTTATGTAAAAAAAAAAAAAAAGTTTTCCTTTTTATTTTTCCATTTGGCCTTTTTAATTTAATCATTGGAAAGAATTATAATTTTTGGGAAAGAAATAAATCTGATTGCCTTTTTAGTTTTAAAATATTTAAATTTGATTGGATGAAAAATTTTAACCTAGAAGCTTGGGTTAAAAGATATTTTTGGGCATCCATCCAGGGCATTTATGGTAGGAGAAGAAGAGGATTTTTGGAGAGAAAATTCTGCAAAAAATTCGTGAATGAGCTAGAAATTTGACTTGGCTGCAAGACTAAAGTTTCTTCATCCCTTTTACTTGCTAATTGCTCCAAGGTTGGAGGTTCCCTTCTTGTTTTGAATTTGTTTTTGAAATTTTCAGTTTGCTTCCTGTGTATGGAAATTTTATGTATTCTGCCTGTAGATTCTTTTTGGAATGTTGAAATGGAAGAAAGATTGCCCGATATAGTTGATTGTGTGATGCTATAAGCATATGGTTGCATTCAGGAAAGGAATTTGTTCATAGCAAACAATTTCTTGATTTACCTCTTCTTTGGAAAGAAATAATTTTAGATTGGACTTGCTGGGTGCATCCTTGTTTCTATTATGTCATTATTTGGCTAGGTATTCTTTCCAGTGTGTCTATTTCACCATTTACCTTGCTGGTAAACTCTTCCTTGAAATTTTGGAAATTGGCACTGTATGTGTATGCCTGTGAAATAATTCTGAAAATGCAATTTTGGAAGTGGTAAGTGTTACCGGTTTGAAGTGGTAAGTGTTACTAGTTCGAAGTGGTAGTGTTACCGGTTCGAAGTGGTAAGTGTTATCGGTTTGAAGTGGTAAGTGTTACTAGTTGGAAGTGGTAGTGTTACCGGTTGGTAGCGGCAGTGTTACCAGTTCGTAGTGGTAGTTTTACCGGTTGGTAGCGACAGTGTTACCAGTGGTAGCAACATTACCGATAAGTGGTGTCTGTTATCCCGACAACAGCACAACTACGGGTTGGTTTGACCCCCACTTAGCTTTGAGCCCTCACTAGTCTCCAAACCAGTTTGTGTTTAGAACTTAAATTCTATAAATGGAATGTTTAAAGTGGTATTGTGTGATGTAATGTGATTTTGAAGTGGTTTTTATTATGTGGTTAATAAATTTATCAATGAAAATCAAGGCATGAATTAGAGATTCAAATGGGTAGATTTGGAATTTTGATTTGGAAATTGATTAGATGTGACTACTGGAAAGGAGTGTTTTATTTAATTTTCAATCAATGATGTTGCAAGTGTTTATGATGGTGATATTTTCAAAGATTGTCTAAGTGCAGATTTGATGTATTTAGTTATCCTCGCAAGTGTTTATTGTGTTATTTTGGTCTATGGTTCAATCATTCTGTGGTGGTGTAATTGGTACCTTTGACCAAGTGATATATGCTGGCTCTATTGTCTTAACCATGTAGTGTCTTTGCCTTATGGTTAGTCAAGTGTCAGTATGTGCTTGTTTGACCACTTGTTTCTGATATTGGTGTTATGGCTATCTACTTTGCCATAGGGTTCTCAAGGAGTGACCATGCTTGTGTAGTGTCCTTTGAGAGAGAGGCTTTCGCTTGCGGTTTGCACCCAAAGTGGTAGGTATTACGACCCAACGAAAGTCAGATAATAACTGGTAATCTAATCAATTGATTAGGTGGGTAGTATCATAACATTAATAAAGATAATTGTACCTCGTACATAGGTGAGTGCTAGTACAGGGCTCATAATGTTGTGAGAAGGTCTGGAATGGCAAACAATCCACCTTGTCTTCACGAAAGGCTGGTAGGGTCGGCATGAGACTTAGTTGAAGCCGAACGGTCGAGAGATGTTACCAAGATAGTGAGCCGAGATCTATGGAGGCTGTACCAGGGTAGCCATCTTAAGCTATGTGATGACACTCTCATTTGGTTCACTTGTGTTTTGTGATGTCAGTTCAGTTGTGTTTGTGAAGTTGAGTCACCTAGATTCTTGTGGAGTCTTATTGTGTTATCATGGAGTTGTATTGTTTTGTTGACCATGTCATGCTTATGCTTGTTTGAGGGTCCTCAACTATCTCCTAGCATGGTGGGGTGATTCCATTTTGGAAATTACATGGTCGGGTGGTAGTGCCACTTCCCATCGGATGTTCAGATTTGTGCCTTGATGCGAGGATTCGCTTCGTTGGTGTTCCTATGGTTCATGACTCATGCTTCATCTCATGTTTTGAAGATTATTGTTATTTGTAGACCTATGTGGTCAGTGTAATATTGATCTTATTTAACCTTGTAATTGGATGAGACCTATCCTTTATATTTATTGAGAAGCTATGTATTGGAAGAGCAATGTAAGCCTATGTTTGGATGTTTTTATCAGTTTCCTTGATGATGTTAGTAAATGCTTATTGAAGTGGAAATTATATTGTATCCTTTCAATATTTATATGATGAATCTTTATTTGCTTGGCTTCTTGTGATCATTGAGTTAATGATGCATATTTGGATTTATGATGTTGTGAAATTTATTCTCGAATTTAATTCTTCATTGGTAACCCTTAAGGAATTTTGGTGTAAGTCTTTCGCTTGTGTTATTGTGCATGTTGTGTAAATGCACTTATGATGTTTATACTTTTAAAAAAAAAATTGTTTCACCCTTGTTGTGGGTTTTCCTTCGGGGTTCCTGGTGGGGCATTACATTTGGTATCAGAGCCCATGTTTCAACACCAAGTACTCTAGGTTTGTAGTGAGCCCATTTGCCTTGACCTTTTTAGGTAGGTCTTGTACTGTGACGTCCTTGTGTCATTCTTTTCCTTTGATCTAAACTTTTTATATTGTGTAGTGTTAGGTCATGGCTAGGAAAGCCAAAGGAGGTGGTCATGTTGGTGGTCGCACTAGAGGCAGAGGAGGAGGAAGGGGTCGAGGTTCTGACCGCAATAGTCCTTCGCCACCACCCACTCATGCGAGAGTGTATATAGATCAATGAGTTCATCAGGAGGAACCACATTGAGTAGAGCAGGTTCCAAAAAGGGAGGAGATGCGTCAGATGTTTCACGAGGTGCTAGCTAGACTAGGCCCCAGACCCGAGATGGATCAGCCCATCCATGGCCGGGTAGAGGAGTTGCTTCAGGGGACTCTAGAGAGAGAGAGAGATCTACTAAAAGGAGAGAGGTCCCAGTGGACCTAGATCAAGCTATCTTAGGGCACATGAGGGACTTGATGAGGTCCAAACCTCCCTTCTTTGATGGAAAAGGTACCGGTCTCAAGGCAGAGACCTGGCTCATCAATTTAGACCAGTGTTTTTCTATGTATCCTTATAGTAGCAACACCAAGGCGAGATGTGTGATCATGCATCTTGAGAGCTTCGCATCTATCAGGTGGAGATTAGAGGAGGAGAGGATCGATGTGAGCATTAACACAGCATCTTGGGAGATCTTTTTGGAGAGGTTCAGGACACGATTCCTCTCACCTCAGTGGAGGCAGTCATGAGCAGATGAGTTCTATGCTTTGCACCAGTTTGGGTTGTCAGTGGATCAGCTTGAGCACAAGTTCTATGAGCTCAAACAGTATGCCAGGATCGGCAATGATGAGGCTATCCTTGTGTAGCACTTCGTCAGGTTGGTAGAGCAGAACCTTAGCCATGCTAATGGCGGCCAGTCTAGAGTTCAGATTGGGAGTGATCCTTTCAGTGGGTCTAGAGGTAGAGGGAATTAGTCCCAGACTATTGTACCTTTTAGGGGTCCTCAGGCACCCACCAAGGGTGGACAACAGCAGCAGCAACCACCAAGACTGAAGTAGTCTCAGGGCTAGCAGGGTGGCATCTCTTAGTCCTGGAAGAGCAAGAGATGGCTGAGGGGTAGGCATACCTTTCTAGGGTAGTCTTCTTAGGGAGCATCTCAGGCCCCTAGTGGGGAGAGCTTTTAGTAGTCTAGTGGACCATCTGGAAGTAGAGGACCTGGAAGTGGAGTTTTCTTTACTTGTGGTAAGTTTGGCCACAAGGCCGCTCAGTGTTCTCGATGTTTGCATCAATCGATTAGTTAGAGGCCAGCCGCATCAGAGACAACAATGGGGGATACAGGTAGATCCCATATAGTATTTGCAGGGGTGGATGACTACCAGGCTGAGTATTAGAGTACTATGATTGAGACCACAGGTGTGTTGGACCTAGGACCCTTTGTCACTTCAGTGGACCTTCAAGTCATTCCTTTGGGGTCCTATGGAGTTCTGTTGGGGATGGATTGGTTATCATCCCACAGTGCTTGTGTAGTCCATCATCAGAAGATAGTAGAGTGTGTAGATAACCATGGCAAGAGAGTGGGGATCATTAGAGTTCAACGATCAATATCCTTATGTATGATTTCTACTATGCAACTTAGGCGGTACATGCATCAAGTGTGTCAGCTTTTCTGAGTTTCTCTTGAGGATGTGGATGCAAGAGAGAGTCGAGGAATCTCTCTTGATGGTCAACCTATTCTTTGAGAGTATGTGGATGTGTTTCCTTTGGATATTCTCGGTATTCCTCCGAAATGAGACATAGATTTTTGCATTGACTTGGTTCCTGGTGCAGAACCTATTTCGAGAGCACCATATCGGATGACTACTCAAGAGTTGCAAGAGTTAAAGTTGCAAGTTGAGGAGTTGTTGGCCAAGGGATTCATTTGTCGTAGTGTTTCTCCTTGGGGTGCATCGGTTATCTTCGTCAAGAATAAGGATGGTTCTCTTTGATTATGCATTGATAATCGATAGTTAAATAAGGCAACCATCTGAAACCGATATCCATTGCCTCAGATTGATGATCTCTTTGGTCAAGTGAAGGGAGCCAAGGTGTTCTCTAAGATAGAGCTGAAGTCTAGGTATCATCAATTGCACATTCATGATGCAAACATTCATAAGATGGTGTTTTGTACTCGTTATGGTCACTATGAGTTCACAGTGGTGCCATTTGGGTTGACGAACACACCTTCAGTGTTCATGAGTCTTATGAATGGGGTTTTTTGCACCTACCTTGACCATTTTGTTCTTGTGTTCTAGGATGACATATTGATTTATTCTAGATCCATGGAAGAGTATGAGGGTCACTTGTGTTAGGTATTGCACTGCTTGATGGAGAATCAACTTTTTACAAATTTGGCAAAGTGTGATTTCTTCCAGTCAAAGGTGAGCTATCTTGGTCATATAGTTTTGGGAGAAGGTGTGTCTGTGGATCCTTCTAAGATCCAAGCCATTATTGATTGGCCAGCACTGACCAATATTTCTGAAGTTTGAAGTTTCATGGGTTTGGTCAGATATTACCATAGCTTTGTTCAGAGCTTTTCTCGGATAGGCCATCCAATTAAGTCTCTTTAGAGGAAAGGGAAGAAGTTTGTTTGGTAAAAGAAGTGAAAATTGGCATTTCATACCTTGAAGGATCTCCTTGTTAGTGCTCTAATTTTCATAGTTCCTGACCCATCTAGAGATTTCATGGTATGCACAGATGCCTCTTTTGAAGGTATAGGTGCGATGCTTATGCAAGATGGACCTGTGGTTGCCTATGAGTCTCGCAAACTCAAGGATCACAAGTTAAACTATCTGTTTCTTGACTTGGAGTTGGCAACTGTAGTGCATGCGTTGGTTTGTTGGAGACATTTCCTGTTGGGGTGTCAGTTTGAGCTGCATAGTGATCACTATAGTTTGTAGTATATTTTCACATAGCCGAGCCGAAATGCTCGATAGCAAAGATGGATGGAATTCCTCTACGAGTATGATTTTGAGGTTCATTATATTCAATGGAAAGAGAATGTAGTGGTAGATTCTTTGAGCCATAGGCAGCATGAGGTTACAACTTTGTCCCTTGGTGTGGACTTGAGTGAGAGAATTCTTTGAGTTCTTTCTCAGGACACCTAGTATTAGGATGTTAGAGTCGTGGCAGAGTCTGGAAGACCATTGGAGGGTAGATACTCTGGATATACTCTTGAGTCAAATGGTATTCTTAGACATCTTGGACAGATCTATGTACCTCCTTTAGAGGGTCTTCGCATTTTGATCATGACTAAGGCCCATCGTGCACCTTATTCAGCACACCCTGGTGTCAAGAAGATGCACATAGATCTTAGATAGATATATCATTGAGCTGGTATGAGATGTGACATTGCTGATTTTGTATCAAAGTGCTTGGAATGTCAGCAGGTGAAGATAGAGCATCAACACCCTACAGGGCTTTTACAACCAAATTTGATACCAGATTGGAAATGGCATATCATTTCCATCGATTTCATAGTAGGGTTATCTGTTTCTTCACGGTGTCATGATGCCATCATGGTCATTGTTGATAGATTGACCAAAGTTGCTAATTTTGTTCCTATTCAATCTTCTTACACTATAGCAGTTGTGGCACGAGTCTTCTTGGAAGATGTGGTGAGGTTGCATGGGATCCCAAGGTGGATCATTTCTGATAGAGACCTTGTCTTTACATCAGCCTTGTGGACTTTACTTCATCATCCTTTGGGGACCCAGTTGAACTTCAGTTCATCTTATCACCCAGAGACCGATGGTCAGACTGAGCGTGTGAATCAAGTCTTTGAGGACATGCTTCGCATGTATGTTATGGATCAACAGTGATGCTGGGAGGAATATATATGCCTTGTGGAGTTTGCTTATAATAACGGTTATCACATCTCTATAGGCATGTCGCCCTTCCAGGCATTGTATGGTCATCCTTGCCATACTCCTTTGAGTTGGGATTGGTTGGAGGATAGGGTGTGTTTAGGCTCGGATTTTCTTTGTGAGATGGAGCAATAGGTTGAGCAGATTTGTGGTCATTTGGTTGCTGTCCAGGATAGGCAGAAGAAGTATGTCAATGCTCATAAAGTCGATCACTAGTTTTTAGTGGGTGACTGTGTGTTCTTGAGAGTGCATCCATGAAAGAGTGTGATCCATTATGAAAAAGGTTCTAAGTTGGTGCCTCGTTTTGTAGGGCATTTTGAGATCCTTGAGAGGATAGGACCTATTGTCTACCGTCTTCCCTTGCCGCCGAGTCTATTTTGCATCCATGATGTCTTTCATGTTTCTATTCTTTGTCCTTATCATTGTGATGTGACCCATGTTCTTGATTGGAATGCTTTGCAGGTCAAGGATGGGCAGCTTTCCATGGAGCCCGTGTGCATCCTTCAGCATCAAGATTTGACCCTCAGGGGTTGTACCAACAAGCAGGTAAGGGTCCTATGGGACCCCAGTAATGAGTCCTCTGTAACTTGGGAAGATGTAGCAAAGATTAGAGACCTTTATTCTTATCTGTTTTAGGCTTCCACGAGTAAGCCTAGGCTTGGGGGGGAGGATGTAGTACCCCTCCTTGATCAACCTCTTTTGTATGTTTTGAGTTACTTCAGTGACTATTCTCTAGAACATTATTGTATTTTGATTCAGATTTTATGCGATGTTATTTCATGCTTTATCTGGATTTATGGTGTATGATTTATGTAGTATTTCAGTGCTTATGATTAATGTTATTTTATGGATCATTATCATGGACTGACACCTTTCCCTTATATTGTGATGCATTATTTATATGTTCCATGTTTGCAAGTGTATTGGAATGCGAGGGGATGATTTTCCTTCACTCACTTTGGTGAGATAGGGAACATCATGATTCTCCTTCATTGGTGTGTTTACCGTATCTGTATGTATTGGTCTATATGCACGTGTGGTTCTTTGGTGTAGGACATTGCAGGTAGTAGTACTGGGTAGGTATGGGGTATTGAATCGACCTCGTTTTGTACATCTGAGCATGCCTTATATATCCAATGGGAGTGGAGGAAATAGTTGTTGTACCCTAGGTTAATTGCAGTTATGCTCGTGTGAGTGTTGTCAACCAGTTGTCTTTCCCCGTCTAGCTGTTATGTGTGTCATGGTGCCTTGGTTTGGTCATTTGAGAGTCGTCATTTTATCTATCTTATTTTTGAGTGTTTCCATTTATTTAAATGGTAATTAATTTAAATGAATGATGCTATCTTGCGTTAGCATAATCATTTAATTAATATGCTCTGTGATTATTGTTTTATTTAAATTAATGATTGCTAGATTAAATGGTTAAATGGCTTAAACTATTGTGTAAAGTTGCATTGATAGTTTTGTAAAATAAATAAATTTCCTAGCCATTTAAAAAGGTTTAATGCTTATGTTGAAGGAAGTATATATGGAAAAAGAAATAAATAAAAGTTTTCCTTTTTATTTTTCCATTTGGCCTTTTTAATTTAATCATTTGAAATAATTATTATTTTTGGGAAAGAAATAAATTTGATTGCATGTTTAGTTTTAAAATATTTAAATTTGATTGGATGAAAAACTTTAACCTAGAAGCTTGGGTTAAAAGATATTTTTGGGCATCCATTTTGGGCACTCACAGCAGGAAAAGAAGAAGATTTTTGGAGAGAAAATTCTGGAAAAACTTCCTGAAGGAGCTGGAAATTCGACCTAGCTGCAAGACTGGAGTTTCTTCATCCCTTTTACTTGCTAATTGCTCCAAGGTTGGAGGTTCCCTTCTTGTTTTGAATTTGTTTTTGAAATTTTCAGTTTACTTCCTATGTATGGAAATTTTATGTATTTTGCCTATAGATTCTTTTTGGAATGTTGAAATGGAAGAAAGATTGCCTAATATAGTTGATTGTGTGATGCTATAAGTATATGGTTGCATTCGGGAAAATAATTTGTTCATTCCTTCTTTGTTGTGTGTTATTTGTTCATAGCAAACAATTTCTTGATTTACCTCTTCTTTGGAAAGAAAGAATTTTAGATTGGACTTGTTGGGTGCATCCTTGTTTCTATTCTGTCATGATTTGGCTAGCTATTCTTTCCAGTGTGTCTATTTCACCATTTACCTTGCTGGTAAACTCTTTCTTGAAATTTTGGAAATTGGCACTGTATGTGTGTGCCTATGAAATAATTCTAGAAATGGAATGTTGGAAGTGGTAAGTGTTCCTAGTTCGAAGTGGTAGGGTTACTGATTCAAAGTGGTAATTGTTACTGGTTTCAAAGTGGTAAGTGTTACCGGTTGGAAGTGGTAGTGTTACTGGTTTGAAGTGGTAAGTGTTATTGGTTGGAAGTGGTAAGTGTTACCGGTTGGAAGTGGTAGTGTTACCGGTTTGAAGTGGTAAGTGTTATTGGTTGGAAGTGGTAAGTGTTACCGGTTGGAAGTGGTAAGTGTTACAGGTTTCAAGTGGTAGTTTTACCAGTTGGTAGCGGCAATGTTACTGGTTGGTAGTGGTACTATTACTGATTGGTAGGGGTAGTGTTACTAGTGGCAGAAGCACTACCTGTAAGTGGTGTCTATTGTCCTGGAAGCAGCACAATTGCAGGTTGGTTTGACCCCCGCTTAGCTTTGAGCACTCACCAGTCTCTGAACTGATTTGTGTTAAGGACTTAAATTTTGTCAATGGAATGTTTAAAGTGGTATTGTGTGATATAATGTGATTTTAAAATGATTTTTATAGTGGTTAATAAATTTATCAAATAAAATTAAGGCATGAACTAGAGATTCAAATGGGTAGATTTGGAATATTGATTTGGAAATTGATTAGATGTGACTGCTGGAAATGAGTGTTTTATTTAATTTTCAATCAATGATGTTGCAAGTTTTATGATGCTGATATTTTCAAAGATTGTCTGAGTGCAGATTTGATGTATTTATTTGTCCTTGCAAGTGTTTATTGTGTTATTTTGGTCTATGGTTCAGTCATCCTATGGTGGTGTAATTGGTACCTTTGACCAAGTGATATATGCTGGCTCTATTGTCTTAACCATGTAGTGTCTTTGCCTTATGGTTAGTCAAGAGTCAGTATGTGCTTGTTTGACCACTTGTTTCTGATAGTGGTGTTATGGCTATCTGCTTCACCATAGGGTACTTGGGGAGTGACCATGCTTATGTAGTGTGCTTTGAGAGAGTGGCTTTCGCTTGGGGTTTGCACCCAAAGTGGTAGATATTACGACCCAACAAAAGTCAGATAACAACTAGTAATCTAATGAATTGATTATGTGGGTAGTATCATAACATTAATAAAGATAATTGTACCTCGTGCATAGGTGAGTGCTAGTAAAGGGCTCATAATGTTGTGAGAAGTCTTGGAATAACAAACCAACCACCTTGTCTTCATGAAAGGCTAGTAGGGTCCACACGAGACTTAGTTGGAGCCAGACCGTCAGGAGAGGTTATCAGGACAGTGAGCCGAGACCTATGGAGGTTATACCAGGGTAGCCATCTTAAGCTATGTGATGACACTCTCTCATTTAGTTCACTTCTGTTTTGTGATGTTAGTTCACTTGTGTTTGTGATGTTGAGTCACCTAGAGTTTTGTGGAGTGTTATTGTGTTGTCATGAAGTCATATTGTTTTGTCGACCATGTCATGCTTATTCTTGTTTAAGGGTCCTCAGCTATCTCCTAACATAATGGGGTGATTACATTTTGGGAATTACACAGTCGGGTGGTAGTGCCACTTCCCATCAGATGTTTGGATATGTGCCATCATGCGAGGATTGGTTTCACAGGTGTTCCTGCGGTTCATGACTCATGCTTCATCTCATGTTTTGAAGATTATTGGTATTTGTAGACCTATGTGGTCATTGTATCATTGTAATATTGATCTTATTTAACCTTGTAATTGGATGAAACCTATCCTTTATGTTTATTGAGAAGCTATGTATTGGAAGAGCAATGTAATCCTATGTTTGGATGTTCTTAACAGTTTCCTTGATGATGTTAGTAAATGCTTATTGAAGTGGAAATTATATTGTATCCTTTCAATCTTTCTATGATGAATCTTTATTTTCTTGGCTTCTTGTGATCACTGAGTTGATGATGCATATGTGGATTTATGATGTTGTGAAATTTATTCTTGAAGTTAATTCTTCATTGGTAACCCTTAAGGAATTCTGGTGTAAGTCTTTCTCTTGCGTTATCGTGCATGTTTTGTAAATGCACTTATGATGTTTATACTTAAAAAAAAAAAACCAGTTCACCCTTGTTGTGGGTTTTCCTTCGGGGTTCCTTGTGGGGCATTACAATATGTAAACCCTTTTCAAACAAATTCTAACAATAAATATCTATAATAATATATACCTCAACTAAATATATAAATTAATAAATTATAAAAGAATGTTTTCAAAGATACATGGTCATTCTCTTGGGTAAGATTGTTGCATTGATAATAGTGGTCCAAGAAAAAGTTCAAAAAATTGAGTAAGATTGTATTGAACTACATAACTCTTATGTGACCAATATTTTCTTGTTAATGTAATTGTTAGGTTTAAGAAGAAAAATATTGTATTAAAAAATTTGTGGAAATAATATAAGATTATGTAGTGTAGATAAAGATAGATCCATGACTATGATGGGGCCAAAAGTTAATAGTAAATCCTCTAATTGCCATGTGAAAGTGACCTATAAAGAATTTCATCTACATCTTGTGGTTTTTTAACAATTTTTCTTACAATATCCCTTAGATCTTTCCAATTAAAAGTAATTGTATCTTTATTTTTCATGTAACAATATCACACCCTTGAAATTTAGCAATTGCGACTAATTTTTCCAAAAGATCTAAATAACTTCAAAGAATTACACTCTTGATTTTAGACCAAATATCTATAAATCCTTATACCACACTATCAATCAATATATTTGTTGTAAAATAAATTCAAACACACCTTTAGAATAATGCCTCCGAATTTCCTTTATTCTAGTGAGATGAATCTTTAGAAACTCTAAATATAAGTGAAAATTTACTTGTTCCCAAATTAATTTTCTTATAAAATCTATCTTTCAATTATATCAAACCTTTTCAAAAATAATTTTAGATTTATTCTACTTGGTAGCTTGCACCTATCCTAAAATAGAGGTTAACATTCATACCTTGGTGATATTTTCTTCCATTGAGCCATTAATCATTCAAAGATCAATATTTACTAAATTTTAATTTATATTCCTTTTCTCTTTGTTTCTATCCAAGATAGCTAACTCAATATTAATTTTAACAAAATTTAATTTATATTCCTTTTCTCTTTGTTTCTATCCAAGATAGCTAACTCAATATTAATTTTAACAAAATTAGATGTCAATTGATGCTCACAATATTATGCCTAGTTCACTACATCTATGAAATATGGTATATGAGCGTCTTTGAGCTTGGGCATGATAGCTCTCAATACAAAGTTTTTTATAATTTAATGTCTTACAATATGAAAGTTGTAATTGGATAAGAAATGATTAAATGCTAGAACCACAACTAATGATGAAAAATCAGGGCCAGGAAACCTTGTTCCAAATGTGTCTGATGTAGACATCAAAAATAGTTTAGCATCTTGCTAAAATCTCAATGAAAAGGTTTCAAACTTTGGGACTAGGTGACCTTGTCATACCTTTCCGACTTGTGTGAAATCTAGTCCTACATGTATTAGTTTTCTCTTTTTGGATCTGTATTTGTTCCCTCTAGAATCTGTCACTTGCATACATAAGAGAGGAGAATTTTTGTTGGGTTGATAGTGGTTTGCCTACGTCAAACCCTGGGTTTGGAATTAAATGCTTATGATAAATTGAAATAGAAAAATATGGTATTTCTTTATGGTGTAGATGCTAGATCTAAAATTGAAAATGATTAATTGAAATTTTTTACCTTTATAAATTTCCTTTTCCTTGAAGCTTTGATGAAAAGGTTGATGTTTCCAAGTAGTAGTTCATGAATGTTTTCATAAGAACTTGGTCATGGATGTCATCTTTAATGCTTGAAATTTAAATATTTGACCTCTCATTCAATACTCTAATGATGCTTGACTACTTTCTCACTTGAATTTGAATCTTCTCTTGATGAATTGAATTGGAAACTTGTGGAGAGATGTTTCAAATGAGGGGATAAGACTTGATTTTATACATATTTTCATGAAATGAGTTGAAAAGTAAGAAGGAGGCCAACATAAATAATTAATTCTCACTCAATTTTTTTTTTATCATTAGATGGTTCAAATATGGACCCTTTTGATCTGGTTAAAAACACCAAAATGAGGCCCAAATGAATATGAAATTGTATGCATATATGATTTATGACACTACACTTCCTATATCAATATTTAATTAAATAAATAAAAACATTATTTAAGATAACCAAAACATCAATATTTAATTAAATAAATAAAAACATTATTTAAGATAACCAAAACATCCTTTAGATATTTTAGTTTGTTTGAATGCTTATATCTCAAACAGAGAGTCACCACAATTGAGTCAAATTTGATAATAATATTATTGAGATTATGTGATTTATTCAAATATAGGACAAGAAGTAGTGCTTGAGCCTCTACTTT
Organism: Cryptomeria japonica; assembly: GCF_030272615.1. NCBI lineage: Eukaryota > Viridiplantae > Streptophyta > Pinopsida > Cupressales > Cupressaceae > Cryptomeria > Cryptomeria japonica. The sequence goes on from NC_081411.1 coordinate 370,466,050, forward strand.
GTTTTAATTTCTTACTTTAAGTTTCTTATTTTTTTCAATTCGATCACCTCTGTGGAATAATCCCAAATAACACATCTAGCAGCAAATGGTCTTGGGTTTTCTCAAATACATCATCATAATTCAATTTTTATTTACTTGGCTGTGTCGTGAGTGATCATATGAAGGATCTATAGGATCCCCTGAATGGGAAAGAATAGTTATAGATGACTAATAATTAATTATTAAGTTCAGATTATGTATTATGTATATTGGGTAATCAAGGAACATATCATTTCATCACCTTATCAATTGTGTTCAATCAATTGAACTAAAACACTTTAACAAAAAAATTTAAAAAATTGACATTAGAAATAATAAAAATTAAAACTATAATCATATAATAGATATTAAGTGAATAAACTAGTTTCTATATATATATTAAAAAAAAGTAAGCAGACAGATATCAAGGCTTTAAATTTTTTTTGTTAAATTAAAGCTAGATATTATTTAAGTGGGATAAATAAAAATTAAAGCCTCCATATCTCTTGGCTTACTTTATGCATATAATTTAACATACAGGTAAGAAACAAAATTAGTAAACATTTATTAATTTATCTTTAATAGTTTTTTATTAATTATTTAAAAAAATTAAATATAAAATATTATTTTACTTTAAATAATTTAAATTTAATAGATATACTTTTATTATTAAAGAAAATATTAAATTGAAATTTCATTAATTCATTTATTAAATTGTTATTGAATTAGGTTTTTAAATTAAAATAAATTTAGTTATTATTTTTTTTAAATCAAGTTATGTTAAAATTTATTATTTGTGTTCATTTTGATGTAGGGTTAGGTTTAAATTTTGTTTACAATTCAAGATTATGGTTCAACTTTGTCTAGTGTTCAATTTGGTGTAGGGTATAATTTGGGTTAATGTTTAATTAAGTTTAGGGTTATGGTTCAATTTGGTTTCTAATGTTAGGCTTAGGGTTCAATTAGGTTTTTTCTTATAGATAGGGTTTAATTTGGTTCACAACTATGATTTAACTTTGGGTTTATGGTTTGACTTGGTCTATGATTGGGGTAAGGTTAAATCTAATTTGTTATTCAATTACGGTTAGATTTAGGGTTCAATGTGGGTTAAGTTTAGTGTTAAGGTTATGGTTCAATTAATTTTAGGGTTAGTAGGATTCAATTTGGCTTAGTGATAGGCTTATATTACATATAAAATAGTGTTGGAGTTGGAATTAAAAGACTAACTATAGTATAGTAAGGGTTTGGGTTCAATTTGGATTTATGGTTGAAATTAGTTTATGGTTCAATTTGGTTAAGGGTTATGGTTCAATTTAGTTTAGTGTTGAATTAGTTTTAAGGTTAGGCTTTAATTTGGTTTAGTGTTCAATTAGGTTCAAGGTTAGGGTTCAATTGGTTTACTACAGGGTTCAATTGGTTTAATATTTGGCTTAGGTTAGGTTCAAATTGTTTTAGTGATAGTGATAGGGTTAGGATTTTATCTATAATTCAATTAGGTTTGAGGTTAGTATTCCATTTGGATTCAAGTATAGTGATAAGGTTATGGTTCAATTATTTTTAGGGTTAGGGTTCAATTTTGTTAGGGTTGGAATTAAAAGATTAATCTAATATAGTAGGGTTTAGGGTTCATTTTCGTATAGTGTTATTGTAAATTTAGTTTACTGGTATACAATTAGGGTTTGGTTTGGTTTAATGTTTAATTATAGGTTGAAGGTTAGGCTTCAATTTGGTTTAGTGTTAAGGTTAAAATTGCAATTGGCTTAAGTTAGGGTTTGATTCATTTTAGTGGTATGGTTAGGGTACAATTCAGTTTAGGTTTACAATTAGGATTTATTTAGGTTTAATGTTTAATTACATTAATGGCTAAGGTTCAATTTAATTTAAGGTTAGAGTTCAATTTGGTTTAGTGTTGGGGTACAATTTGATGGAGTATTATTTAAGTGGAATAATTAAAAAAAATGAAAACCTCGATATTTCTAGGATTCCTTTATATATATAATTTATTATATATAAGCTAGTAGCATCCCCAGTGGTAGCTCAAAATAAATTAAATGAGGGTTTAATAAGAGTTTACTGGTAAATGATCAAGGTTCAATTATATTTAGTGTTAGACTTAAGATTCAATTTTTTTGTAATTAGGTTTAGGATTGTGTTACAATTTGGTTTATTGTTAAATTAGGTTTAGATTTAAGATTAAATTTGGTTTACTGTAAATAAGGTAATGGTTCAAATCGGTAAATAATGTTCATTTTTCTTTAGGATTAGGGTTAAATTATTTTTAGCATTATTGTTAGAGTTTAATTTGGTTTATTTATTTTCTTAAATTTTGTACAAGCTTAGGGTTCAATTTATTATAGCATCCAATTAGGGTTATGATTTTATTTTTCTTAGTGTTAGGGATAAGTTATAATTAGGTTCACCATTATGGTTTAATGTGATTTATCTCTAGGATTAAATTCGGTTTAGTTATTTTTATGGCTACAATTTAATTTTTTTTAGGGTTAGGGTTCATTTTTGTAAATATTTTTTCTATTAATTATAATTGGTAACCATTTAAAAATAGCAGGGAGTCCAAGCATAAAACAAATTATTGTCAGACTCTCCTCGAACATAGTTAAGGAAGCAAAAAATAAGAAACTACTCACAAGGATGGACAAAATCAGAACTTATTAACAAGTATATACACTACCACAATACAAAATTACGGAGAAATTAAAAATATGATATGAGAAAAGATGACATGCACATAATATCAAGGTCTAACATGCCCTACCAGAGAGATAGAATCCCCCACAATCTCCATCCACGTTGTCCAACCTTGTGGTCCTTCCACCTTAGTTCTCCACCCCAAAAGATAGGATCTACACATGGATGGATCACAAGTACAACCACTGGTAGGTCTAGCCCTATCCCTTGTCTATTATGATTTCTCTACTACTATAAATCCCTCCCAAACATAGCTAGTCCTTCCTCAAATGAAGACCTATCCTCAATGGTCCTAGTCTAGAAGAAATCATGTGTTATCTCCCATGTAAAGACTCTGGTTTGTCCATCCTGCAGAAAGTTTTCAAAGACTCAATAAGGGATGTCTCTCTGTCATTAAAAAGACTATCATTCCTAAACTTCCGAATGAGCCATAAATCTTCTAAAGAAAAGATAGACCAAAACAAATTTGTAGATTGTTTTAGGCTATGGATATGACCAAAGATCACCTTAGAGACCCAAATATTGGCTCCAATATAAATCCCAAAAATGTACCAAACCTTCCTGGAAAATAAGAAATCAAAGAAACTACGCTTGACAATCTTAGGAACATTTCAACGAGAGAAAATAGAGATCTCACCATCAAAATTCCTAATGGGAATTTTATGTAACAACAATAAAAATATAGTCCACAAGCTGGTAAAAAAATTCTTCTAAAATTCATGACCTTGATTCAAACCCCAACATGACTCAACATGGGACAATATAGAGGAATCATTGGTAAGGAAAACATAAATAGATTTCAATTTAATATTAGACAATAAGGATCCATAAAACCATGTAAACAAAAGAAATATGGAGTCATCAGATAGACAAGTTTTATGTAGGTCAAGGTAGGAGCAAGCATCTCATAGAACAATGTAAGTCTTGCGGTGAGAGGGGGGATAGGAAAGGTATCTCTCAAAATATTCCAAATCAAAAGGTGCTTATCATTCAAAATATCAAGTTTATTGATGCCTAAAGTAGCCTAGGCCTTAGTGGAACAACCTTGCAGTTGGGAAGAGGTTTGTCCTTGTATTTCAGATTCCACTAGATCGACCGATCTCCACACACCTCCCAGTTGGAAATGTATTTCCTTACTACCTTCCAACACTTCCCAATAGATTTAAATAATTTAGATCCTGAAGGCCTAAGATCAAAGTGTCTTGCAATGATATCACAAAGCAACAATTCTTTCCACACCAAACTTTTCTTGGGAGTGGCCTTGGAAAGGTTATGTCTAATTAGGATTTTCCAACACTCATTCTCTTGAAGAGCTCTAAATATCCACTTTTGCCACCAAATAATTGCCTTTTCATCTCAAGTCCTTGAGACCGAGACCCCCATATTCCTGTTTAAGGTACATCATTACCATTTTATTGCATATTTTTTCATTCCTCCTTTTCCATCCAACCATAAAAAATCCTTGATTTTCTTATGAATATGGCAAAAATGATAGTTATTAAAGAGCCAGAAAAAAGTGTAACAAATATTATAGGAGGAAAGGATCTTTTGACATATCTGCACTCTCCCTGCCAATGAGAAGAAGTGTCTATTCCATTTTCCCATGTATTTGTTAATATATCCTCTGACCCATTCTCACATTACCATCAAATTGGGTTCTATGACAAAGAGGATTCCCAAATATCTTACCAGGTGGTCCAGTCCTCCCCAAGAGATAGAGAAATTGAAGCACCAAGGGGGCAGGTTTGCTTCCCATCCTAAAAGGACTGATTTTTGCAATGAGATCCTACTCCCTGAAGATTTATAGAATAGATCTAATTTGGCCATAAGTGTATCTATGTTATCTCTTCCAACTTAGAATCTACAAACTAAATGTTGGAAATATTCTCTCCATTTAGTAAGGTAATACCCTGGAAAGTGCGAGATGTACTACAGTCCCTCATGAAGTAGTATAGTGCATTGACTGAGATAACAAAAATAGTAGGTGCTAAAGGGAAGCCTTGTCTAATGGATCTTGAGAGATCAAAAAATCCAAATTTCTTACCATTAACATCAAAACATTCTTTGGCATCCTTTATCAATATATTCACCATTTTAAAAAAGTGTATGTTAAAGGGAACACATACATTTTTAATCATATTGTATGTCTTTTTATGTGATGCAAGGAGATCATATTTACTGCTAAGAGCCTCCCAGCTAATAAGGTTATCATATTCAAGGATATCCATAATGTACTTGATTCCTTTGTTATACCAGTGCTTAGCAGAGCAACCTTGGGTTAAAGCAAGGGGTTTGGAGTTGTGATGCAGGTTCCACCATATTGACATTTCACCGTGTAGGGAGTTGTCAGAGTTGATGCTCGAGTTGTTAATTAGACCATGCACATGCTCCCAGACTTTCTAGATGGATTTAAACACCTAGGTGCCTTGGACAGACATAGGAAAAATGCCAGCTATTAGGTCGCTGAGTGGGAGAGCTTTCCACATTTTAGCATTTTTACGAACACCATTTTGAATGTTGTTTCTGATGAGGATTTTCTAGGGTTCTTGTCCTTCCAGTGAGTGAAATATCCATTTGGCAGCAAGGGAGATGCCTTGTAGCCTAAGATCCTTAAGGCCTAGGCCACCAAGTTTTTTATCCAAGTGGCACCAGGTCCATTTGACCGCGTGGACTTTCCTTTTACCCTTCCCATCCGACCAAAGGAACCATCTGATAGCTCTTTAGATTTCAAAGATTTGGTAGTTGCTAAACATCCATATCGAGGAGTAATAGATATTGTATGAAGATAGGATTTTTTGGCAGACTTGAATCTTGCTAGCAAGGGATAGGACCCTATTGTCCCACTTGTTGAGTTTACTATCTATTTTTTCCCTAACCCAGCCCCACATGTCCTTAAGAGAGGGAGATATCGAGAAGGGGATGCCAAGATAACAGACTAGTTTAGTAGGTCCTCCCCACGCATAGCCAAACTGGTGAAGCTAGTCTGGGGGATTATCTTTCCATCCAAGTAGGATGGATTTTGTCTTGGATATCCGAGCTCCAGATGCTCTATGAAAAATGCCAAGTTTTTTATTTGAGGGAGTCAATATTATGTCTTGAGAGCTTCAGGAAGAGCGAGGTATCATCAGCAAACTGGATGTTAATCAATTCAAAGTCATCTGGTAGGGTAATGCCTTGGACACAGGGGGAGAGAGTGTCATCTCTAAGGAGATAATACAGGGCATCAGAAACAATGACAAACAGAGCAGGGGCAAGGGGGTAGCCTTGCTTTATTGATCTAGACAAGGGAATAGGCTAGGAGAGGGTTCCATTGACTTGAACTAGGGTGGATGCATCCTTGAGGAGGATTCGAATATAATCATAAAACTCGCTAGGAAAGCCAAAGGTTGAGAGCATCACGGGGATGAAGTTCCATTCTACCTTGTCAAGTTCTTTCTCAAAATTGACAAGGAACATGGCGGCATCTTGGTTTGAGGTTCTAGCCCATTCCATGGATTCCCAACTCGTTACAAGATTCTCCAAGATGTATCTGCCTTTAATGAAGCCTGTTTGGGTGGAGCAGATGAATTTGGGGAGGATCTTCTCAAGCCAGGAGGCTAAGGCTTTGGCCATGATCTTGTAGGAGACATTAAGGAGGGTAATTGGCCTCCAGTTTTTAATTAGGGCTTTGTCCCCTTCTTTAGGGATAAGTTTAATAATACCCCTATTTATGGATTCCCCTAGGGTGCTAGTGGTAAGGGCTTCATTATAGATATCATAGAGGTCAATGGAGATCCAATCAATGTTAGGTTTGTAGAATTCAACAGGAAGCCCATCAAGGCCTAGCGCCTTGTTATCCTTAAGAGTTTTAATGGCATCCTTGATTTCTTGAACGGTTAGCTTAGCTTTGAGGAGGGTGGATTCATCCTCAGAGATTCTATTAGGAATAATGGTCCTACACCTGGTACGGGCATCTACCGCAACCTCATTATCCTCAGAGGTAAACAGAGTCTTATAAAAAACTTCAAAGGCTTCTTTGATGTCATTGATATCTAGGAATTCCTTATCATCTATAGTTATTCTATCAATTTTTTCTTTGATCTATTTTTGTTTGAGTATTTTAAAGAATATTTTAGAGCCCTTATCACCAAATTGAAGCCAGTGGTTGCGGGCTCTAATGAAGGAACCTCTGATTTTAACCTGCTGGTGCTTTCCGAGGATATCTCTAGCCTCGGTGACCTGCTTTGCCAAGGTAGGGGAGGAAGGTTGAAGTTGAATATCATGCTCTATGGAGTGGAGTTGAAGAGTAAGAGTTTTTTCTATGCATTTGAAGTCCTTGTCTTTCTTCTGGCCAATGGTCTGGAGAAGATTCTGCCAGGAGGAAATGTTCCTTTGCCATCTATTCATGGGGGATTGGGGGAGATGCGGTTGCAGATTGAAGAGTCTAATTAATTTGATGGCATGAAGGACATCCTTATCTTGTAGCAAGGAGGTATTGAGCAAGAATTTCTTATTGCGAGGGTGGCTAGGGGTGATGGAGTTCCTAATGTTGATAATGGCTAGAATGGGGAAGTGGTCAGATAGGGTAGTTGGTAAGACTGCAACCACATTCCCAAGCTAGTTAGGGGAAAAGGAGAAGGAAGTCTTTATTAGCATAGAACCTATCTAACCTAGAGTAGATCCTATTAGTGTTTTGCTGTAAATTGCACTAGGTGTGCCATAGGTTGGGGGTATCAGGTTTGGAGCCCTCCAGGGGGTCAAATAGTTGCAGATGTTGTTTAAATCTACCCCAATGAGGCTTTTCTTCATTTTTCCATTCAAATGAAAGTCCCCCAGCCTTGTCATTCTTGGATTGAATCATATTAAAATCCCCAGCCATGACCCAGGGAATATTTGGGAGGGAAGTTAGCCAATTCCAGAGGGATATTCTTTCCTTATAATTGTTAGATGCATAAATGGAGCATATGCTAAAGAAAGAACCCTTAACCTCAAAGGTAGCCTAGGCTACTCTATTACAGGGGGAAGTCCCTTTATCCTTGAGGTACATTCCCCATTTAGGGGCAAGAAGGAGCCCAACTCCTCCTTTACCTCTCGGGTGGTTGGTACAAATTTTCATAGCATCTCACCAAATGAAGTCAAGCATTGTGTCGAGGGAGAACCCAATAGACTTAAGCTCTTGTAACATCAAAAAATCTAAGTTTTTATGCAAGTCCAAAAACATTTTAATAACAAATTTTCTATCGAGTGACTCAAGGCCTTGAATGTTCCAAGATATGTATTTCATCAAAGAGAAGGGTTTATGGAGGGCTGGTTGGGAGATCATTGTTGATCGCCAGACTTCTTGTTTTTGGAGCCCACAAGCCTACCTTTTTTTTTATTAAGGGAGTGCCCTTTCATAGAATCCTCATCATCTTCACTGGGTTCAGGAGGTTCAGCTCTAGTAACTGCATTTCCTCCTATGTTGGACCTAGACAACTGGGAGCCTGGAAAGTCCGAGAGCATAGTGCTAGGCCTAATTTCATCTAGACTCTTATTGGCATATATAAGTTCTATGATATGACCATTCTCTAGTTCTTTGAGTGAAAATGGAGTCGAGGGATCGATGGTGTTAGCATCAGAGATAAGTCTTGCAAATGAAGAGGAGACCGATTGGATGGGGGTTCCAGATCTGAAGATCATTGTAGGGTTATTGCTAATGCTAGCACAATCAACACCAAGACTATGGTTTTCCAATTTATTAACCATATTTCTAACCATGGATTTGACAGGGGATTGGTCAGGAACCTGGGGCTTAGGAGAAGAGGCCATTTGGCTGGAGGAGGAGTGGCTAAGATTTAGGGCTTTAAGGGGGGTGATTTTATGTCTCTGCTTTCTTGAGGTAACAAGTTGAAAGCAATCAGCAAGTGATTCTACAAGATTTTGAGAGGGGTCGAGCGCAGGGGTGAGGGGCTCAAAGGCCAAGTGTGCGAGATCGGGGATGAGATGGTTAGCCTCATTAGGAGCGGGAGTAGGATCTGTGGACACCATGTCTTTAGGTTTAACAATAATAGGAGGGGGAGGATGTGTATCATTAACTTTTTTAGGGTTTACGATCGCTTCATTAGATTTATGCTTTTGCTTCCTACGACTGATAATTGGGCAATTTTTGTGAATATGCCCTTCCTTTTTGTAGAGAAAACAAGTATTCAATTCTCCAAGCATTTCAATTGGATAGACGAATGTGTCTCCGTTAATATCTAGGTTTAAAGAAGGCGGAATGTCAATTCCAAGCTTGATTGAGACAAGCATTCTTGTGTCTAGGTTGGGCACCAACCTAGCAGTTTCATCAACCCAAATGATTTTACCAAATGGTGCCATTAGTTGGCGAAGGAAACGCCACAAAAAAGGGGGGACATCCTTGAGGATGATGCATCTAGGAGAGGACAATGCGAGGACTTCCTCATGAACCACCTCTGGAGACCAGGCGAGGGCTCGAAAAGAGGTATTCCCTACCATCCAGTACTGGCAATTAAGTGCTGCGATTTGGGCTTCATGCAAGTTGAAAAAAATGAGAAAAAGACCTCTTTGTATTTGTCTACAAAATGTAATTTTAAGCCCTAATTCAAAATTCCATAGATTATGAAACCACTCATCTACAAATTTCCTAGGTGGGCATTTTAGAGCATCCACACAAGCAAAGAAGATAGCAGTGTCACATAGTCTTCATTTTTCCAAAGCAATCTCACTTATCATTTTAGAATTTGGCGAAACAGCAAAGGGGTCTGAGGTATTGCAAGGGGACATACCTACCTTACTGGATCCTTCATCTGTAGGAGCCTTAATGAAGTGCGCTGACTAGTGGACTCCATCTGCAGACGGAGCGACGGTCTCGGTGAAGGATTCTTTTAGGGCTGGAGTGGTATGCGGGTAGGGTTTAGGGTTAGAAGTATTAACACTGTCTGACTCCGGTTCCATCGCAAACCAGGGTTAGGGTGCGCTAGGTGGGGCATATGGGATGGAGTAATTTGTAATAAATGCAGAGTAGAAAAAGAAAGAAAGAAAGATAAAGAGCAAGTAGATGAGCGAGTTAGGAGGTGCAAACCAAGTGGAGGAGATAAACCCCTCCACGTAGACGCAAGAGGACGCCCACGAGCGTGCCTCAATCCAGCTTCCAACTTCAAGGTGCAGACGAAAGCGCCAAAAATTCATAGAGCCTTGTGTGATAGTCTTCCCTATTCGCAGTCCATAACCCGCAGCAGCAGTTTGCAGTCTGTAGTTGTTGTTTGTTGTTCGCAGTCCGCAGTTGTCATTTGTTCTTCTCCACGTAGTAATTGATTCACACCAAAAACTTTTATATCACAACCAATCCAATTCTAATTCAAAAATGTGTCAATGCTTTCCTCATCTTTGAAGGTTGCCTCCAATATCATTTATGATTTTTTCAATTTAGAAACATTATATTCTTGATGACTAAAATTGTTTAAACAGGTGATGTTAATTTAGAAAGCATACAAGTTTTTTTTTTATCTTTCTAAATTGATAACTAACTAAGATTCTTGCAACATTATCTTAACAAAAAAAAAAATCATATGTTCTATCATTCTATGCAAATATATTTTAGAAATATTATATTTTTATTACTAAAATTAAGAAACATAAAAAATATTTTTGATCCCTTTAAAAATTATATATAAATTTTGAAGTATTTGCTTAAGCATGTGATTTTTATTTTTTCAATTTAAAAATATTATATTTTTATATATAAAATTTAAAAACATATAAATTCTTTTTTATCTTTCTAAAGTGATGATTAAGATTTTTTCCTTCTTTTTTTAATCAAAATTGCTTCTATATACTAATATAATATGTAGGCAACATTATGTTAACAAAACAAAATCATGTCTTTTATCAATCTATGCAAAGAAAAATTTGTTGATATTAAATTGATATTAATCACTATAACATACTAATTTTTACAAGAATTTTTTCTTTCAGATTATATTGTGAGGTAAATAGCCCTAATAGAACTTCTAAACTCAATTCCCAAATCCATTGCCTTTACTTTGAAATTATTCCATTTTTTTTTATAATAATAGATGTTGATACAATCCCTTTATTGATGAAAAACAAATTTCTGGTCACTAATCATAAATATACATGAAAAAATATAATAAAAATAAAAGAACTATTTTTTAATTGAAAATATCAATAAAATGAACATTTTAGACATAATTGGTCCCATGCATTTCACATAAAACTTCAATTTTTTTTGCATCTTTGGACATTTCTGCCGACTTCATTAGCGAGCGATTGTAGGCTTTCTCTTAATGCCACAGAGCAGGGGCAACAAGTCAACAACATGCAATAACTGACAAAACATGGAGTCAAGGAAATCTTGTAAATCCAGAAAACACTAAAATAGGGATACATATATTTAATTGGGATAGCAACTTTTTGTATGCAAATTAATTTTGTGACTATTTCAGAATATTATTAAAATATAAGCATTCAAGCTAGGTTGTATATTATTAATTCACTTAAAAATATTTTTGGGTAAATCAAAATGTCATTAGTTCTATTTTACATAGATTATTCAAAATATAAGTATGGAAGTTGTACTCATGTAAATTGGATGGAGTAAACCTATGTTTTTAAATACTATAATAAAATATAAGATTGATATGCTAGCTGTATATTATTTATTTAATAGCAATATTTGTTAGGAAATCACAATGCAATGATTGTTATTTTATATAGACTTTTCGAGAATATAAGTATGTTATCTTTGTTAGCATAAATTGGGTGGGGTAAATCTATATTTTTACTAACAACATTTGCTGCTAAATCAATATCTCATGACTTCTATTGTGCATTGCTTTTTTTACCTCCCAAATAGGAGGCATTGAGGGATCATCTATTTATACAATATAAGATTGTTATATTAGTTATTCACTCGCAATATTTGTTGGTGTATCCCAATGCCATGATTTTTATTTTGTATAGGTTTTTTAAAATGTAAATATATTAGGGGAGAGGGACCAGTAGTTGTACGGGATCCAATAGTTGTTATAGCATTTGTGCATATAATATCCAGTCTTGCCACATATTTATACTATATAATGTAAATAAATAATCCACATGTAAATAAAAAAATTGCCAAACGTTGATCAAAATGGACCAATACTTGAACATAAGAGAACCTATAAATGTTATATAAAAAAGGCATAAATACACTAATTAACAAGTGAAATAGATATTTTTTGTTTCAAATAAAATATCATAGCTATCCACAGTGTGTCATTTATAAAATAAGATACTTACTTAAACAAGTACTGTTATCATAGTGTAAAAATATTATTCTTATGTGTACAACTATTGGGGTAGCAATGTATATGCATTGGAGTATTTCATATTAGTAATTTGTCTTATCACAAATATAAAAGGTGAACACAATAAATACCTTATTTTTCTCCATGAAATGTGAGGGATTGTCCGAAGATTTAAGTGTTCAACAATTGGTCCTTTTGTGTTCATATAAGTTTTATTTTATATCATAATATGTTGTTTTGTGTTCAACTATTGGTCCTTTGGTGTTGGATATAAAAGTTAGAGATAACACACATTTATGATTACTAATAGGCATTTGGTCCACTTAAGTTTCATATAAGTTATATTTTACATAAAAATACGATATTATATTAATTACAAATAATATTTTTTTATTCAACAACTACAGATTTTTAGATTAAGTTTTGGTGGAATCTTTAAGAAGTCATTTTTTTGACACTTTGCACTAGACGTGTTATTTTGACGACTTGCCTGATGAGTCACGCCTTCAAACCTTAGTTGTAGATAGTTAAGTGTCCATATTACATTTCTAAAAAAAATGGTGGTCTTACGATATTCCATGTGACAGCTACATGTTGACCAAGTTAGCCCTAACGACTATTGGTCCCTCTCCCCTAATTCTAGTCATATAAATTGGATGATACAAATCTATATTTTTAAATATATAATAAAATATAAGATAGTTATGACTGTTATTTATTATTAACTGATTAACAATGTTTGTTGATAATCATAATGCTATAACCACTACATAAATTTTTAAAATATAACTTTGCTAGTTTTATTCTATAAAGTGGATGGAGTAAATCTGTATATTTAAAAATATTATAATATATTATAAAATGGCTATACAAATTGTATATTATTATTAATTTATTAACAATAAAATTTATTTTTGCAATCGTTTGAATAAGTTACAATGGTTTAGCAATAACGGTTACCCTAACGTGCTACAAATATCTGGTCCTTTGAGAAACTTGTGGAACAAATTTGAGAAACATATATAAGACGCTTCAATCTGCCATTTTCTTCAAGGCTGATCTAACAAGAGACGTCACGCGTGAAGCTAGAAGAAGTTTTTTCTCTTGATTTGGCGAAATTGTTATGAAATGTCTGATATCCACAGAGACTTCGTGAATTATAACAAAATGACCCGCAGAGACTTCGCAAATAATTACAAAATGAACCGCAGCGACTTGGCTAATAGTTACGCCAAAATCGTTGACCCTCGTTACAAAATGCCTGATAGTTTCATGTCTTGGAATGAAACTACAACATTTCCACCTATAGATTGGAATGACACTATGGATACTCATGTCTTTAAGGCCGACCTATCCACCTGTAGATTCTGGAAATAAGCGGAGAACGCAGCATAGAAGGGGGCAAGAATTATCTCCATTGTGAATGGTTCAAAGGGAGGTTCTTGAGGCATTTCACACTACCTGAGAATGCGAAGGTTGATGAGGTTAAAGCTGGCATGGAAAATGGAATGCTCACTGTCACAGTGCCCAAGCAGCCTGATACTCAGGCTCAGTTCAAAGCCATTGAAATCTGCTAAATACATTGTCATTGAAATATGCTAAATATAGTCTCTGTTTGTCATCGATTTCTTGAGTGTTGATCAATAAAATAATGTTCTGTTAGGGTTTATCGATAAACAATCTTAGCCCGAAGAGACTAAGTGAAAAACATTTGATTTGAAAATCAGTTGAAAATATGTTTTTGTTTGATTTCTAATAAGAGAATAAGTTTATAGTTTTAAGTTAATAATTGAGGATCTTTTTCGCTATTGTTTTACTTAGTTTAATAATAAATCTTTGTAAGAAAAAACATTGTCAAAATCAAAAACTTGTAAAAAGATTACTCCATTTAAAGTCCATCAAATGAAACTGACCAAATATTTTGAACTCCGAGGAATATGCATCACTATCTTCATATTTTGTTGGATTCTGTGAAATTTCTATCACCTAAAACAATGTTTGAAAGGACAGCTTTCAGAAATTTTACTTAAACAGAAGAATAATTCAAAGCACGGTGAATAAGCATTCTTCATTTAGTTAGATTTTGTGGAACATTGGATACAGATTTATTATTATTTTCCTTCTCACTTTTGCTCTGTTAAATGTATTCGCACAGGAATCAACATACATAAATTCTCAAGGGAAATGTTGTATTCGCACGCATAAAAGGAGAATAGGGTGATCTTTTCTTCTTTTTAAATTGGAAATACTGCAGATTTTAGGTGAGAACGCACCGGCTATGGGGCCCTTTAAACAGCACCCCATAGCCTATACGGAGGGGCAGGGGTGCCTAGAAATAAGGAAATTTAGTAGGGGCTACGGGGTGCTGTTTAAAGGGCCCCATAGCGAGTGCCAGGTGAGAAGCAGTTTGAAACTGATGCAACAATTCACTCTGGGAAGCAGCTAAAACATCAGTCCATTTAATACACCAGGAGAAAATAGGAAGTTGG
>NC_081411.1:370481049-370501049 GCF_030272615.1 Cryptomeria japonica
AACCAAAAAATTTCTTCAACCTTCGTGTGTAATTTGAAAATAGCAATAGGTGTTGTTTTTGAAATTTGTAAGTCTGTGAATAAGAAATAATGATGAGAGCGACATGAGATAAAATTCTGCAATGGGTGGAGAATGGAAAGTGCAGTCATGTTCATCAGAGTCGCCTGTACACAAGGTTGACAATGTAGTGCGAGAAGAACTTTACAGAATTTGGCAGACCGAGGAACCTTCAGAGGAAGCATGGTTGGTTCTTGAAACAGACCCTCCAAAGGCTATTGAGCGGGTGGAAATAGTGAATGCAGGGGCGTCTCTTATAGAGCTTTATGGCTTGCCTGAAGATGGGTCTGAAGAAGAATTATTATTATCAACACAGCAGGTGATGACACTTAAGGATCTTACCAACAAGACTAATAGGACTAGGAGTTTTACCTATACCATTCCCCAAAAACTTTCTCCCATTGCTGCAGAAAAGAGGTAATATAATTTTTTGGCAGAGATTTGACAGAATTTAATGAAATATAAACCTTTAAATCGATTGGCTCCTCAACAGATTGTTGAAGATATTCCAAAATAAGAACGCCATGAATTCAAAACTCTTTTATGAAACAACTTACTTATAGATTTCAACCTAAATAATAAAAATATTCAAATGTGTGCCTATGATAAAAATAAGAATGCCATGATTTCAACATTGTTCTCTAAATCAAATTCCTAAAATTTCTCCATTGAAAATTTAGAAAAGATACAGAGAGAAATGCTAGTATTTCTTCCTTTGGCTTAAATATAAAATATTGACAGAGGAAAATGCAAACCTAAAGCTTGTCGAAAGCAAGAGAATACAACTGCATAGCTATCGCAGTGACCAAAAGGAACATGATCATGTTCAAATAGTTGAGGCTCTGAACTTCCAAAGGTAAACGAAGAAACGAATGGAGAAATGGTAAGAGATGTTCGCTATGTATGAATGGAGAAAAGTGGTAGCCTATGCAATACTGACTATTTTAAGTCATCTTTGTCGTGCAAAATGTAACGCTCAATGGTGGAGTGAAATGTGCTACAAAATGTAACGCATGAGAGTGAGATGCAATGCCCTACAAAATTGCATTAAGTGTAATTTTCTGCTTGTACACCGTTACACAAATCCTCTGACATCACTGCCAGATATTGAAGCAGAGTTGGGTCACCCTAACCAAGAATAGTCGCACTGGCCAATAATATTCACCTTGGCCAAGAATACAATCCGCTACAGCTATATCGCCACTCCTTGAGATTTTTGACATCTGAATGCATGTCAATTTCTTATAAAAATGGTTTTGTGTTAAAGATAAGATCGATTCCATTGTAGATCACCTCTCGGCGAAATTAGTATGTTTTAGTTTTCTTTTCAAATTATTTAAAATCTGTATCTAAATCTTTCCTCGTGCAATTTAGTAATATTAAAATATATATCTGATAAATATATTAATATATATTTTCTAAATAGTATATAATTAAATTAAAAACTATATAAAAAAGGAATATATAATTTTAATATTATAAATATTACTAATATATTTAAGCATATATATACAATAATATAATTAAAATTATTATATTAGGATTAAATACATTTTCATATTAAAAGAAAATCAAAATAAAAAATGTTAATTATATATAATCAATGAATAATAAAATTTGAGTTGAATAGAGATCTCGGATGGAGCCATGCGAGGAGGGTTATTGTGCTCGGGCTAGGGCATCGAAGCTCTAGATCATGGGAGGCTAGTGCGTAGGTGGGAGGGAGGTGAGTGCTTGTGCAGGGAGGGGCTGATCTCGGGGTTGTGAGTGTTGGTGGAGGTTCGGTGGCTACAGGAGGTGGGTTGGTGCTGCATGCGACAAGGGCTTGGGGCTTCTAGTGGATTCGTAGTCTTCCTGTGGGGAAGGGCAATGGGGGTCCGATTTTTCCTCTAGTGGAGCTTGGAAGGAGGGGTATTTGGTACCTTGCAGGGGTGTGTGGAGCCCTTGCTCATTTCTTTTTGGGGTGTGGGCTTTTCACGAGGTTCTATGTCTAGTATTGGTGGAGAGGCCTTGAAGGCGTCTCCCGACATGGATTTTTCATGCTGCTATGGGTTTAAAATCACCATCCCAAGGTGTCAAGACCTTTGATAATAACCTTTTTACCTCAAATTTGGGGTTTGGTAGTGCTGTTGGCTCTTGGACTATGAAGATTAATGGCTATCTGGAGAGGTGCAGTGAGAGGTCGAGGTTGGTTATTCCTTTGTAGATGATAGTTGAAGATGTTGAATACTTTTCAAAACACTTGTTATATTGCAAGTTTTTGGGGATGAGGGTTTCTCTGCAGTTTTTAGAGAACTGGGCTCAGAGGACTTGGGCACTCGAAGGGGAAATGGAGATTATGTTGTTGGCAAACAACTACTTCATGGTTACATTCAATTGCATGGAGCATCACAATAGGGTCTTTGAAGGAGGGCCATATTTTTACAACCAGGTGGGGTTGGTCATCAAATCTTGGCATGTGGGGTTTAACCCTTCAGAGGAACTCCTGAATAGGGTCCCAGTGTGGGTTCATTTACCGCATTTTCCAGTGGAATATTGTCAAGAGGATATCATGCAGATGCTTGCTTTAGTTCTTGGGAGGCCAGTTGTATCCTCAATGCAAACCTTGGGGAGAAAGGTAATGAATTTAGCTCGTATATGTGTTGAAATTGATCTTAGTAAGCCCCTGCCAGGTGCTATAGATATGTGTGCGGGTTCTTATTCTTGGGTTCACCAGTTGGATTATGAGACTTTACCATTTTGATGTTGTCTGTGTCATGAGTATGGTCATTTACAGCACAAGCGTCCTAGGTATAAACTGGTAGTGCACCAACCTCAACAGTTGACCCATAACATAGATGGGATTGACAAAGGAAAATTTACCATGTCTGATGAAGTTGTTAGTGATGATGATTTTGTCCTAATTAAGACAAAGAACAGGGTTCGAGGACAAAAGAGGCCCCTATAGGAGAGATAGGAGGAGGATACCTTTAACAGATTTGAAGCCTTGGATGACCTTACCCAATAGGAGGTGAACCCAGGGTTAATACCTTTGGATCATGGTGCATCATGGTTGGTCCCTACTAGTGTGAATTGGCAATCTACCCAGGCTCTACAAGTAGTTGGGAGTCAGCAAATCGAGATGGATAAACTAGTAGTAGCTCAGTTGGGGCCCATTTCTTGTGCTGAAGTGAAGTTGGCTGGGGGGGATGGTTCTCCTACAACTCAAAAATTGGAACTTGTTGGGGTCAAAAGTAACAAGATCGCCTTATATTTGGGTCTTCATTAGAAGGACATTAAGAAAGGAGCAACAGAGAAGATTTCAAAGGTTGACAGAAAGAAGGATTCAGATAAGATTAGATTGATGGGGGACAATTTGGTTGAGTCAGGGTCGGTAAAGACTCTAGATTCTCATTTTTCCAATCCCCCAAAATGATTGTGCTATCATGGAATGTGAGGGGCTTGAACAGTAGCCCTAGACAAAAATTTATTCAGGAATTGATAAGGGATCATTCTCCTAATGTCCTTTTCTTGCATGAAACAAAAATTTCTGTGGAAAGCATGTTAGATTTGCTGCCAAAGCTATGGGGAAGAATCTGGTGTTAGTGTATTGAGGCAGTTGACTCCTCTATAGGGGTGGCTTGTCTTTGGAACCTCTTGAGGATTCATCCTATTTGGTGGGTTTCCTCCAGATCTTTGTTATTTGGGGTTGCCTCTAGTCTTGAGACTGGGGAATACATCTTGTTTACTAACATTTATGCCCCCTCTAATCTTCAAGGTAAGAAGAAATTATGATCTCATATTTCTTTTATGAGAAGGTTGTTCCCTTTTCATCCTTGGATTCTAGCAGGCGATTTCAATGCCATTGTAGAGTTGAGTGAAAAGAAAGGTGGTGTTATGCAATTGGAACCTTCTTCTTTCCTTTTTCAGGACAGTATATCATCTTTGCATCTTGTTGACACTAAACCTGGTAATGGTTTGTTCAATTGGAACAATAGGAGGGTAGGAGAGTATTGGATTACAGAGAGGCTGGATCACTTTCTCATTTCTAGTTTTTGGATTGGTGGGGAGTGGTCCACATGTTCTGAAATTCTTGGCTAGAGAGGGTCCGACCACTGGCCCGTTAAGTTGGTATCTTCTTCTACTTGTGTCGCTTGCTCTCCTTCATTCAAATTCTAGTTTATATGGTCACGGGATCCTTCTTTGCAAAATCATGTAGCGGAGTGGTGGAGGAAAGGGAGGCTAGCTTTTGGCATTGTTCTGTACACTTTTGCCAAGCAGCTACTATTTATTAAGTTTCAGCTTAAACAATGGAACTGCCACTGTTTCGGGAACATTTTTCATGCTAAGAAAGCTGCTCAAATAGAGTTGAATGGCATCGCCATTGAAATTAGAGAGCATGGTTTGTCCGAAACCTTCCTTAGGGAAGAAGACAGGGTTGTCAAGGCTTTAGAAGAATGGGAGCTTAGGGAGGATATATACTAGAAACAAAGAGCTTGTATTGATTGGCTTCAAGTGGGGGACAAGAATAGTACTTTCTTCTTAAATTTAGTGAAAGCAATAAGACATAGCAATTCCATTCCTCTTTTGGTCACTGATAGAGGTGAGCAATTTTTATCCTTGTAGGAGATTTCTAGGGAGTCTTCACAGTATTTTCAGTCCCTCTTCAGCAAGCATTCTCAGGGGGAATCAAAAGAGGAGAATCGGGTTCTTGCTTGCATTCCTTCTCTAGTTACCAAGGAGATGAATGAGCATCTTATGGGTCCTATTTTTCTAGAATAACTCGAGAGGATTGTTTTTCACATGAGGAAGGGAAAAGCTCCTAGACGAGATGGGTTCCCAGTTGAATTCTTTCAAGATTTCTAGGATATTATCAAATTGGACTTATCGGAAGTGGTCCAAGAGTCCCAAAGGAATAAGCAGATGCTTCATGCTTTGAATGTGACTTTCATTGCACTAATATCCAAGTGCGATTGGGCTGATTGGTTAGGCTAGTTCTACCCTATCTCTCTCTATAATGTGATTTATAATATCATTTCTAAGTTGATAGCAAATAGGTTGAATAATTGTCTTAGGGATGTCATCTCTGAGGAGTAGAGCAGGTTCGTGGAAGGTCGCCAAATCTTGGATGGTGTGGTCATTGTTATGGAGACCATTCATTCTATGGCAACCTCCAAGGAAAAGGCTTTCCTTATTAAGCTAGATATGGCTAAGGCTTATGATAGAGTTTGTTGGTCTTTCCTCCCGAAGATCCTTAGGGCTTTTGGCTTTGCTAATGAATGGACCCAAAGGGTTATGAGTTGTGTTATGTCTACCTAGACTTCTCTGTGCTAATTAATGGAGATCATACTGATTTTTTTGGTTCTTCTAGGGGTCTTCGCCAGGGGGACCCCCTCTCCCCTTACTTATTCATTCTTTTGGCTAAGGGTCTAGGGAGGCTGATTAAGCATAATGTGGGTTTGGGTATTATTTAGGGTTGGAGTTGGCATAATGACTTGTAGTCATAGTCTCATTTGCAGTTTGTTGATGACATGACCCTAGTAGGATTAGCTCAAATCAGAGAAACTACTAATCTGCATAAAGTTTTGGATGTTTATCTTGTGGCTTCAGGCCACTTGATCAATGAGGATAAATCTTCTATCCTCTTCTTCAACACACTTGGAACTATTCAGAGGAGGATTTCTCATATCTTGATATTCCAAGTTGGTTCTTTGCCCTTGACTTATTTGGGTGTTCCTATTTCTCCTGGTAACCCTCCAAGGGTTTCGTGGTAGGATATCTTGGATAAATTTCACACGAAGGTTGAACATTGGACACATAGATAGTTATTCTTTGTTGGGAGGGTTCAACTGATCCAATCGATGGTTCAGGCTCTTCTAATTTATTGATGTATGCTACAAGTGGCCCCTATGTGGTTCTTGAAGGGATTGGATTCTCCGGCAAGGCAATTCTTATAAGCAGGCAATCTATCCTCATACAAATGGTGTCTTATCAATTGGGACTTGGTGTGCAGCATGAAACAATTGGGTGGGCTTGGTTTAAGGTAATCAATTTTATTTGGGGAGGCTTTGGTGACAAAATTGTACTGGAAGTGGTGCATTGAACAAGATCGATGCTGGGTTAGGATTTTGGCCTACAAATATATGCAGAGGATCCCGAAGGAGGAAATCCCAAGATACTCACTTGAGGGAAAAGTCTCAATGATTTGGAGCACTCTCAAGAAGGGGGCTTCTTTTAATAAGGAACAACTCTTTTGGATATGTAGGATGGGGGAAGAGGTCCTTTTTTGGTATGACTCTTGGGATGGATACCCCCATCCTTGATCAATTTTCTAACCTTGGGAATATTTTCCAGAGGTTTCTGGAGGCAGGGTGGTATAGGGTGAGTGACTTCAAGGTTGTTTATAGGTGTGGGAGGCTGGAGTTGGAGTGGTGGAAGGCTCCTAATGAGTGGAAGTTTGTTGGGATGGATGAAGAGTGTGCTGAGTTGCATATCATTTTGACACTGTAGTTCCCTCAAGGGTAGGGATGGACTTGCTTGGTCTCCGAATCTTAAGGGCTTCTTTACTGTGGCTAGTGGGTACCAGGAGTTGTTGTCTCATAGATTGGAGGGGAGGGAGGTGCATTGGTGGAAACATGTGTGGAATATTTTTTCTTGGCCAAAGTGTAACTGTTTCGCTTGGACTTTGGCTTTGAATAGATGCCTAACTTGGGACAATATTCACAAGCGGGGATTCTTGGGGCATTCCATCTGTGTTTTGTCTGGTAATGGGGAAGAAGATTCCTCACACCCGCTCTTCAGATGCCCTTTCTCGCTGCTTATTTGGCATTATTTGTGGGGGATGTGGAAGCATCCTTGTGTTCACATAGATTCTTTGGTGGATATTTGGAGCAGTTTGGGAAGACCTCCTATGTTGTCCTCCTTTCTCCAGACTGTTTGGCATATTGGGCCCATTTTCATACTATGGTAAATCTGGCTCGAGAGTAATAGGAGGATCTTTAGGGAGGTTAGTTTGTTAGTTCAACAAGTATGGAATAGAATAATTGTTATGATTCGAGAGATGGTGAAAGCTAAATGTGTGGTGAATTTTTCTCTCAATAGAGATGAGGCATATATTGTGAGTAGGCTGGGTTTGCAGGAGTTGTCTCCCACCTTAGCTTGTGTTAGGAGAGGTAGACGTGCTTTGAAGAAGGTTCAAAGAGTGGGAAGGTGGATGCCCCCTCAGGATGAGTTTATCAAGATTAACACCGATGGCTCCTCTAGGGGTAATCCGAGCCCTGTTGGGGTTGGTGGTGTTGGTAGGAGTTGTATGGGGGAGGTGGTTTTCTTATTTTCAGTTCATAAAGGGTTGCAATCTAATAAATTTATGGAGGGATTAGCAATTTTCTATGCCTTGGAGCGTGCATTAGAGTTGGGATGGTGAAAGGTTATCTGTGAATCAGATTCACAAATTATTGTCAACCTGTTGATTGAGTAAAAGGTGAGTGGGATTCATTGGCAGCTGGTAGGGATTGTTCACTAGATTCTTCAGATTAATACTATGATGGAGCAGGTATCTTTCATCCACATTCCTCGTGAATGGAATAGAGCTGCTGATTGTTTGGCTAAGTGGGCCTCGAAACATGGTAATGATTGGAAAGTTCAAGGTTGGGAGCATCTCTCCCTAGATTACTGTATATGGTTCTCTTTTTAGTTCTTGTTTCTAATTTTCAATAAATTTTTTACCCCTTTATTAAAAAAGGAATAATAAACTTATATAATAATATGTTAGTATTGTTAAATATATTAAATTATTAAAATATAAATTTTTCTTAGAGATTAAAGTTTTAATAAATAATTTAATATTATGCATATTATTAACCTAATTAAATAAAATATAATATTATATATCCTTATCATATAATATTAAATCTATATAATGAAATAATATAAAAAGATTGATATATTAATTATAAATATTTTATTAATAATAACATTACCAAAAATATATAATAATAAATATATTATTAATAATTATATTAATTTTTTTCATTAAATAATTATTAATTAAAATTAAGATTATTATTATTAATTTTATGGTTATAATTTTAATAAATTATTATAATTTAATTTATAATCCTTAATTATATGATAAATCTAATCTTAAATTTTATTTATTATTAAAATTCTAAAATTATTATAATAATAATTAAGATTAAAATTAGGTTTCTTTATAAGAGTTAGTGTTAGAATAAGGGTTAAGGTTATAATTTAAAATAAGGTTCAAGTTATTTCTAAATTAAGATTAAATTTAGGATTAGAGTTAGATTTAGAATTAGGGTTAATTTTTTTAAAAAAAATATTAGGGTTGTATTTAATGTTATATTTAGAGTTAGAATAGATTAGAGTTATAATTAGGTTAAAAATTTGGGTTAGTACAAATTATGTTAAGGTTAGAATTAAGGTTATTGTTAAGGTTTGAATTATAGATATTATTGGAATTTTATAACTATATCATAATTATGGCACTCTCTATTATATTAGAGAAAGAATATTTTATCCAACTTGCATATAAACAATATTTTTACTATTACAATACTAAAAAGGCACCACTATGTGGCACTTGTTTTAAGTTTGTTCCATTGATCCTATGTATTTATAAAGATGTAGATAAAGTAAATTCAATATTTAATACTTGTTCTTATATATTTAAAAAAAAAAAAAAATTATTTTAAATTATATAATTTTTGTTAAACTTTTTATTAAAAAATTCAAGGATACATTCAAATAAATTCTATTGAAAATATTTTTTTTAACTAACAAACAATTACATATTTATAGATACGTACTTACAACAAGAACATTTATTTTGTAACCTTTTAAAACTTAAAAGCAATACATGATAGAAATGTAACATGTAGTTAAAATTTCGAGTAAAATTTTTATCTTATTAATTTTTAATGCAAATTCATTATTTTATACTATGGAACTATTTTTAGAACTTTAGTGTTGGTGTTTTTGTATTTAGAAAATAAATGTACCTTTTCTTTGAATTATACTCTACTACTAGTATAAATTATGATAAATTGAAGCTTAATCACAAACCTTATAAAAAAAATAAGCCAAATTCAACCCTAATCCTAAAAACAAGCCAAATCGAACTCTAATCATCAACTTAATTAAACCCTAACCTTAACATCAAGCCAAGTAAAATTATAACCTTAAACCTAATCGTACGCTATAATTAATTAAACCCAAACCCTAAACTTAACTACTCAACAAAAATATGGACTAAGGGAATTAAATTGATTAGTCAAATTTGAAATTTAAAATTGTGATGAATATGGCTCTATGTGCAAAAACACTGATGAAATGCATCGACATCCATTTTTGAGCATTCTTATCTACCGCAAGGATTTTACAGAGGCTTTGCAAATTGTTTCTCTATTTTGGCTAATAACTTTGGGATTGAGGAACTTGGTAGGCTCATATCACAGACCCGCGAACAAGAGGCTTTCTTTGCAAAAACAAAATACTCTCTGGTTGAGACGGTTAGGGTTCCCCCTCCTCTTCACAAGGGTAGGGATCGGGACTGGCATTTGGTGAGTCGCGTGAATAAAAGGACATTAGAGCAACCAAATTGCCATAAGCGGAATTCCAATCATTGTTGGGAGGAGGGTTTTGTAAAACCTAACCAGTCATATAGCTCCTCTACTCACCATATTTTTCCTCCACAAAAATCCTAAGCTAAATTATCAAAGGGTATGGAAACCCTAAGCCATTACTATTTCATGAATCATCACAATTCAATGGAAGTTAAGCACCCTAAGCCGGATTTACCTTCAAATCCTCCAGCTACTCCTAACGGGTTGCTCATTGAAATTGATACCCAAACTCAGGCTAGGTATCAAATGCATTGCAATGACTGAATGATCTTTGCTTGATGGAAAGGTTGGGGGATCCCATTAGAACTAATTGCTAACTAGTTGTCATCTTCTTTCAATAACAAGGTAAAAATTGACATCCTTCCTGATAATTTCTTAGCTATTGAATGTGGTAATCAGGTTTTGAGAAATTCTTTGCTAAACGGGGACATATTAACATTCAAGGACCTTGGGTTTGATTGCTAGGAATGGCAACCTCTCTTTCTTCCATCTCAATTCAAATCTTGCATGGTTAATAGAGAAATTTCACTTGATAAATTTCTTGTAGAATTGCGAAATAATGGTTTTTTAAGAATAATAGGCAAAAAAATAGGTAAATTTGTAGAAGTTAAAAAATCAGCCCTTAGCTTCTTTAACCAACTTTTGATCGTTAACAAGAATACTAACATTAAATATTTAGAGCCCATAATGCTGAAATGCGATAATTTTTATTTAACCCTAGAATTACCTTTTTATAATGGCTCTTTCGAAGATATTATTCCAAGGAAGATGCCCTCTGAGAAACCTTTCCTAAATCATTTCTTAAGTCTGATGGTTCCCCATTTAGATTTGTGGAAGGAGGGGGTTTTACCTTAGAGGGCTATATGACTAATATTAACCCTAATCATCATACCACAGACCTATGTCCTCATAGCTCTCCTATTAAGACCTCTTGTTCCCCTCTTCCCCTAGTGCCAACTATTAATCCACCTATAGCTGACTCATTGCTTAGGGATCGAGACCTGGAAGTAGGTGAAATCAGTGAGTGGTTCCCTCAAAAGGGGTAGCTCAAACTGACAAATATGTCATCATCTAGTTCTCTCATCCCACCAAAGAGGCTGAGTCCCTTGAGGTCTCCCCCTTTAATGAAACTAACCTCCTTTGCGTAATCAACAGAGAAGGATAGGAATTCCCCAGTACCAGGAATGGCTTCCTTGCAAGATCAACCAACCTCTCAAGTCTAAAATATGGAGGCCTTTGAGGAGGTAGAGGTTCTCCCTCCACCTTTAAAGGTTGTTTCTGATACATTTGTAGAATTTGAGAGTGATTGAGTGGCTAGGGAAGTTAACATCATTGCCAATTTTGTAGGGGAAGAAGTAATAAATGACCTCATGAATCAACTGGTTGATGAAATTTGTGATGATGAGGGATTGGAAAGACAAAGAGATCTCTATGTCAAAAATCTAGTGGATATTGCTAGAGTCGACTTAGTAACATTTGAACTCTTTATAGCATTAGATAACTTAGAAAATGCTAATCCAAACACCCTAGGCATTCTTAGCTCTGAAAGAAGCAAAGATTCTCCTTACTGTGCTAAACTCAACTAGAAAAGAGGTAGGAGATCCCTTGTTGAACTAAGATCA
This sequence comes from Cryptomeria japonica, assembly GCF_030272615.1. NCBI lineage: Eukaryota > Viridiplantae > Streptophyta > Pinopsida > Cupressales > Cupressaceae > Cryptomeria > Cryptomeria japonica. The sequence continues at coordinate 370,492,352 of NC_081411.1, forward strand.
AAGGATGGAGAAGCAAGGGGTTAGTCTAAAATATCTACTCTTTTTAATCTAGGGGAGAGGAAGTCCCTCCTCACAGAGCCATGAAAATCATAACATGGAATGTTAGGGGTCTGAATGCCCCTAACAAACAATGCATCTTAAAGCATTGCATCTCTTATTCAAAACCAGACATAATTTTAATCCAAGAAACTAAAATGAACTCCTCTGAGATTGTTCTTTTTGAGAAAAAACTAGGAGTAAGATAGCTAAAGCATTCTCCTGCCATAGGGGCCTTAGGGGGCTTAGCTATCATTTGGGAATCTATATTCATCTCTTTCACATCTTTAGAGATTAAGCAAAATTGGATAGGAGGAGATATAGTAAGCTATAAAAATAACCTAAGATTCAAATTGATTAACGCTTATGGCCCTATCCAAAATAGGGATAATGCTAGGGTGTGGATAGAACTTGAGTCTTTCCTTAGAAGTTTCCCAAATAATGTATGCATCATTGGTGGAGATTTCAATGCCATCACTAAGGTAGAAGACAAAAGAGGAGGTAGGTACAAACTCCCTCCAGCGGCTGCTGATTTCAATCATTGGATCAATAGGAATTCCCTATTGGAAATCTAGACGGTAGAGAATGCCTTCACCTAGAACAACAGAAGGATTGGTTTATGTAACATTGTTGAGAAATTAGATAGGTTCTTTATCCATGGGGGGTTCTCGGAGCTTAATTACACCTTTGATGTAGAGCCTCTCCCTTTATGTTGGTGTAAATAATTATTCATCATGGATATTATTACACTTACTTAAGTTTACTTAGGATAATGCATTTCATAGTAGTTTGGATATGAGACACTTGGGTGTTTGTGCCACATTGGGATAGTGTGTGTAGGAGAAATTCCACCTCTTATGGTGTTGATCTTGTTATTACACTATCATATCCACTTATTGTGGAGTGATAATTCCACCTTCGGTGGGTGATCCACCTCATGTGGAATATTGTATTATTTCTCCTACCTACCCACACCTATTTCCTACCTACCCTTGTTTCTTATTGAGCCACATGTCATGTTTGTGTGCTCATACATATCCCTAGCCTTGCCTATATAAGCAGGCTCATCTACATTGTATGTAACAACAACTATTGAACAAGATAATCCAGTTGATTATTGATCATTTTCTATTAATGAGAATACAGTTTATTCTTATCCCATATTATGTCTCTTTCATGTACATTTCAATGACTTCTTGATCTTGGCAAAATCCAACATGGTATCAGAGCTATTGGAGTCTCATTGATTCGTCTTGGAGAGGCATTATTGCGACGTCAAGAGGCAGATCTGAGGAGCATCGTCATTTGGAGGCGTCCTAGACCAGATCCGACCTCTCCATTGCGTCCGGAAGGCCGTTTCCATGAATTTTGGTTATAAAGTTGGCCTATTTTGGTGAGGAAAATTTTTTTCCCCAATTTTGCTTATCGTACGGATTTTTCGAATATTTTATATATATTTTTCAAAAAAAAATAAAAATTTCTGCAAATTGTTTTGAAAAATTCAAAAAAAAAAAATCGAAAAAGATCAAAAAATTGAAAAGCAAAAAAAAGGAAGCAAAAAAAAAACATTTTTTGGGGGGTCCGCAGACCCCCCCCGTGCTCCGTACACCTGTCATCCGCAGATCGCAGGTACTCTGCAGCAGAACCCGTACCTGTCCGGCTGTCCTTTCTCCACGCTCGCGCCAGCGCCCGTACCGTCTACGCATCGGCCCCCGCGAGCATCCTCCGTCCCCGCCGCGTCCTTCCTGCGCTGCTCCTGCCGCTCGCTATCTCCTCCCGGCGCCTCCCTGCTCGCCGTGCCGACACCGTCCTGCAGCTCCGCCTGTCTGCGCGCTCCTCGCCGCCACCCAGCGGCGCCGCTCCCTGCGCGTCCTCGGCTCCTCCGGCGTTCCCGTCCTCCGCCCCGGTTCTTCGCCTCCGCCAGTGCTGCGTCCTCCGCTCCCGGCGCCACCTCCGAGTCCTCTGTCTGCCGACGCTCCGCTCCTCCTCCGGCGCCGCTCCACGTAACACAGCTACGTGGCAAGCCACGCAGACCGCAGGTACACCCGTCCAGCGCCAGTCAGCACACCACGCGTCTTCCGTACAGTGACACATCAGCTCCTCCGTACGCCCGGTCAGCAGTACGGACTGCCACATCAGCAGCCACCTCTGCCTGCACAGTCAGCATACCGTACAGTACGGAATACACAGTCAGCTTGCTGCGTAATCCGTCCGTACGGTACGGACGCCCAGTCAGCCAGGCAGCGAAGTTTTGGCGACGGTCATACGGCCGTCAAATTTAACCCAGTGAATTGCTGACGTCAGCGCCACATCAGCAGGGTTTGGAAATTTTTTGACCCCCTCTCATTTGCTTTTTTGATTTTGCAGTTCAACTTCAAATGGCCATAACTTGCTCATTTTTGCTCCTTTTTGGGTGCAATTTTTTTTGAAATGGGCTAGAATTTCGTGCTCTCCGCAGTGGTGAAAGAATTTTTTGGTTTTGATGCACGGATTTTTCAGAAAATGCAGTTTTTGGTGACTGTCCCTGAGTAATCCCTGTTTTTGCAACTTCAGAGGCTTCGTTTGGGGTCATCCGACCTCCTTTTTAGTTGCCGTTTTTTTTGAAAGTGCGTATTTTTTCGTCTACTTTCACATGATGCTATCAGATTGATGTCATTGTAAGTAGAAATTGTACTTTCAGATCTAGGCCATTTTTGGCTCTCTTGGTACTTGTATATTTGCTTGAATCTCAGTTAGATTCATTGCATTATTGATTGAAGTCTCTTGTATCTCATTTGAGAAGTTGTAAAATTTGCATCATAAGCCCACTTTGCCTTGTTTTGCAAGTGGCTCATTGTAATCGCACTAAGTATAAAGTGCCAAAATCATCACTTTTGGGGGGGTACTTTGATTGATTGAATTTGGGGGGTGTCTTTTGTGCTCTTGTGTTCTTTCCTTTTTGCTGCTATGAGTTCTTCTAAGTTTCCTCTCTTAACTCCACATAACTATGCTACTTGGAAAATTGATGCATGGAGTAAACTTATGGAAAAAGGACTCACTCATTACATTGATGGAACTATTATTGCTCCAGCTGATCCTAAGGCTGATCCAGTTGGTCACTTAGATTGGCTCACTAAAAATATCATGGCAATTGGTACCTTAAGAAAGTATGTATCAAAGGATCTCATTTTTCATATTGAGAAATGCACTCTAATCAAGGATGCTTGGCAAAAGTTTCAAGACTTGTATGGTCAAGTTGATGAGATTAGGGGATATCAAATTGATAGTGATCTCACCATGTTAGATCCCAAGAACTTTGATACTATACAAGATTATGTCACTAAGGCAAATGAGTTGAGGGCACAACTCAAAGATTGTGGCATTGATAAGAAGGATACTCAATTGATATTCAACTTGATAGGCAAGCTTCCACAAGAATATGCAGCATTTGTTTCTAGTTTCCAAACTCATAGGATGACAATGGGTTCAAGCTACAAAATGCCTACATTTGATGCTTTCAATGAAATGTTGATGATGGAACAAACTAAGTTGATAAGCATGGGCATTCTTAAGACTTCTTCTAAGTCTCAAGCATTAGTGGCAAATCAAGGAAACAAAGGAAATCAAGGAAAGGACAACTCAAACAAGAAGAAATGGCAATCAAAGCCTAAGGAAAAGGCATCATCTTCTCCACAACAAGGAGATTCATCTTCTTCCAAGAAAGATAATTCACCAAAGAGAGAGAGACCTACTTGTGCTTATTGTAAAAAGATTGGTCATGAGGAACATCGTTGCCATACTAAGAAGATTGATGAGCTCACACATATCATCAAAAAGCATAACATTGATTTGCCTAAAGTCTACAAAAAGGATGATTCATCAACTTCCACTTCCTCACATTCAAAAGGAAAAGGGCAAGCATTCATGGCTTCTACAAGTGGAAAGACTCACTCTTTTGGAACAAGAAAAGGACAAGCTCTATGTGCTACAACAAATCATACTTCAGAGAGATGGCTTCTAGATTCAGGGGCTTCTCATCATATGGCATCTTCACAATCTATGTTCTCTACATTTGAGCCTTGCACCATGCCACAGATTTTGATGGGCAATCATACATACATGGATGTGATTGGGAAAGGATCTATTGACATTGGGGATAACTCCTTCAATGATGTGTTGTGTGTACCCCACTTGACAAACAATCTCCTTTCTATCTATCAAATCACACATGGCGCAACTAAGAAAGTTGTGGAGTTCACACCTGACTCAGTTTTTATTAGAGACATGGAGACTAGAGCTATCATTGCAACTGGGGTGGTTGATCATGCATCTCGGTTATACTCCTTTTCAGATTTTGTTGATGATGATGATTACACATTTGATGATTCTACACATGATGATCACACTTATTGTGATGATTCAGATTTTGAGGAGAACTTTGGACACTTGAATTTGGGGATTCTCACATGTAACCCAGTTCTTGAGTCTTCTATTTCATCTCCTCATATTGATATCACATCACCTATTGCACCTGATGATGCAGATAGTGCGACAGTTTTGCCTACATGTGATTCAGTGCAGCAGGATATACATTGTCTTCCAGCTTCAGATTCATGGGATGATTACATGACAGATATTGCAGGTTTGTTTGTGGAATCCTACATTGCAGATTTGGGAGACATCATTGATGACATACATCTTCTCTTTGATGAAGATGATCCTTCTTCGATTGTTGCGAGGGCACACTCTGACCCTCTTGTTCATTCTCTACATGATCATTCTTTCGAGGTTGACATGATTGTGGATACTTATGTACAGCAGTTGGAGGAGGTCTCTTTATTCTTTGAGGAGACACATGAGTCTTTGGATATTGTTCTACATCCATCTCCACTAGATGTTGGAGTTCCTTTTTCAGCAGTATGGCACAGTTTACCATCTTTGGAAGGGGTATCTTTCAGCATTGACATGGGGACACTTGAGCAGTTTTCAGAGATTCATTTCATCATGAGTTTTCTTCATACATCTTCCCTTCATGATTGGGGAGACTTCATGGATACACCTTTGGTTTTGTTTCTTCCTAAGGGGAGAAATGTTGTTCGACGTTCGTGGAGCAGTTTCTTCATACATCGAGCTTCTATCATTGGTGCAGATTCTTCATTGAGGGATGATCACAGTTTGACTTCTCTTCTTCTCTCATATGGGGGGGACTATTTCCTCACATGGGGTTTTGTTCCTCACATACTTCTTTGAGAGTTCTCTTGTATAGCTTTCATCTCTCTTTTGGGGGAGGGTTTTTTCCCATTGGGTTTTTCTCTCTTTCCCCACTTTGTGAGAGATTTCATTGCATTGGTTTGCATGCATTTGCATTTGTGCATGGGTACCTAACATGGCCTCGTAGCCGGGACCCATCTTGCATTGCTTAGTTGCATTGTAGACTTAAGTGCATTTCCCTAAGTTGCACTTAAGGGGGGGTGTTGGTGTAAATAATTATTCATCATGGATATTATTACACTTACTTAAGTTTACTTAGGATAATGCATTTCATAGTAGTTTGGATATGAGACACTTGGGTGTTTGTGCCACATTGGGATAGTGTGTGTAGGAGAAATTCCACCTCTTATGGTGTTGATCTTGTTATTACACTATCATATCCACTTATTGTGGAGTGATAATTCCACCTTCGGTGGGTGATCCACCTCATGTGGAATATTGTATTATTTCTCCTACCTACCCACACCTATTTCCTACCTACCCTTGTTTCTTATTGAGCCACATGTCATGTTTGTGTGCTCATACATATCCCTAGCCTTGCCTATATAAGCAGGCTCATCTACATTGTATGTAACAACAACTATTGAACAAGATAATCCAGTTGATTATTGATCATTTTCTATTAATGAGAATACAGTTTATTCTTATCCCATATTATGTCTCTTTCATGTACATTTCAATGACTTCTTGATCTTGGCAAAATCCAACACTTTATCAAGATCTGACCATTTCCCACTCCAACTAAACTTATTATTTGACCACTCCACTAGAATATGCCCCTTCAAATTTGATAGCATGTGCTTTAGAGATTATAACATTTTAAACCTAATTGAAAATTGGTGGAGAAGCTCGATTTGCTTAGGATCAAAGATGTTTATTGTTGCAAGCAAGTTAAAGCTTATCGAAAGGAAGCTACTAGAGTGGAATAGGATAAATTTTGGAAATATTTTCGATAAAAAACTCTTAATAGAAAATGATCTTAAGAATGTTAACCTTGAGGTTCTAGAGAAGGGGATGGATGAACATCTCTTCCTTAAGGAAAAGGAACTACTCTCTGAGTATGAAAAGATACTTTCAAATGAGGAGATCTTCTGGAAACAAAAATCTAGGGAGACTTGGTTGAGTGATGGGGACCGGAATACCAAGTTTTTCCATAATAGTACCAAGCAGAGGAGATGGGTTAATCGAATTTCTAAAATCAAGAATTGTCAAGGCCCCATCCTGTCTGAACCAGATGATGTTACCTCTGAGGTAGTAAGGTTCTTTGATAAAATCTTAAACAATACTAAAGGTTCCAACCTTAGAGGGCAACTCAATATTATCACGAATCTCCCAAAACTCATTAATGATGACCACAATAAAGGCTTGTTATAGAAATTCTCTGAGGAGGAGGTTAAATCTGTCCTTATGAAGATGAATCTGGATAAGGCTCTGGGCTTGGATGGCTTCCCTACCAACTTTTTCCAAAAATGTTGGTGTTTTATGGGGACAGAGATCACAGAAGCCTTAGAAGGTATGAGGAACTTTGGTAAGATTCTCAAAGAGATCAACAACACTTTCCTCACCCTCATCCCCAAAAAAGAGAATCTTGAAAGCTTCAATGACTTCAAACCAATAGCCCTTTGTAACACTCTTTATAAACTCTTAACCAAAACCCTAGCAGCTAGACTTTAGAATCTTCTCCCCATTATCATTATTTAAGAAGAAATTGGTTTTGTAGTGGATAGATCAATCTATGATGGGGTTATTATAGCCCAAGAGGCTATTCATTTGGTCCAACTCAACAGGGCCCCAATCATGCTAGTCAAATTAGACATAAGTAAAGCATATGACAAATTTGACTGGCACTTCCTATGTAAATGCTTGGAGGCTTTTTGGCTTTTCCAAATCTTGGATCAACCTAATTTTTGAGTGTATATCCACCCCTAAATTCTCTATTATGGTTAATGGTTCTCCGAAAGGTTTCTTCAGTAGCTCGAGAGGGCTCAAGCAAGGAGATCCTATGTCCCCCTTCCTCTTCATCATCATGGTTGAAGCCATAGGAAGATCCATCTCTAAGGCCAAAGAGGAGGGAGGGATCCAAGGAATCCCCATTACCAGCAGCCTCCCTCCCTTCACCCACTAGCAATTTGTTGATGACATGATGCTTTTTGGTGAAGGAAGTGTGAGGGAAGTGAGTTCCTTCAAAGGCATCCTCAATTCCTATATGTTAGCCTCGGGTCAAGAGGTGAATCTGGCTAAATCTGTAGTTTTTATGTTCAACATAGACCCCTCTTTAGGAAGGGAGATCTGCAATGTCTTGGAGATCAGTCAAGGAACCCTTCCTTGCAAATATCTAGGCATTTCCCTTGACAAGGGAAGGAGACCTTCAAAATTATGGGACAACTTGATAGATAAAATCAAAACTAGGATTAACACTTGGAAAGGAAAATGGCTTTCATTTGCAGGTAGGGCAACCTTGGTTAGATCGGTCTTGTTAGTTATGCCCATTTACCAACTCTCCTATCAACATCTATCTTCTTTCAAACTAGTTGAGCTCAACAAGAATCTCAAAACTTTCTTTTGGCAAGGTGCTAATTATAACCGTAAAATTTCACTCATATCTTGGGACAAGATATGCAAACCTAAAGATGAAGGAGGAGTTGGCATTAAAAACCTTCATGATCAGGGTAGAGCTTTGGGTGCCAAGTTGGTCTGGAGAATGTTTGGAACCCCCCACCTCAAATGGGCATGATTGTTGCACCACAAATACCTTAGTGGGGGGAATCCTATCCAAATCTTTAGAGAAATCAATCCTCCCAAAGGGTCCTGCCTATGGAATTTCATGCTGGATTGTAGGAGGATTATTTCTGACAAACTTACTTGGAACCTGGGGTCCGGGGATAAAGCCATTTTCTGGTCTGATTCATGGGGAGGGTATAAGGCAATTGAAAATATCCATGACTTTGGTGCCACCCATAACCTCATTGAATCACATAGAGGATCCCTGTTAAACAACTATATCTCCCTTTTAGAGGAAGGGGCTAGATGGTAGTGGATCAAGAGGGAAGATGAGGATATCCCAAAAGGGGATAAAAATAAACTTATGGCAATTCTCAAAACAAGGAACACAACCTTAGGTCATAATGAGGACAAGCTCATATGGGATGGCTCCTTAAAGGGGGAATATAACTCCAAGGATGGCTACTCTCATATCTCCAAAGCATTTATAAGACCTATTAATGAGCTTCCCTTGAAACTTTGTCGAGATAGATATTATCTGCCTAAGGCTGGTGTCTTCTCCTGGCTTGCGAATCAGAACAAGCTCCTAACTACGGACAAATTTAGTAGAATGGGGTATGAGGGCCCTAGTAGATGTCCTCTTTGCGAGGCAAATGAAGAAGACACCAATCATATCCTCCTCAATTGCCCC